>NW_022595264.1:562676-582704 GCF_009176505.1 Sitodiplosis mosellana | reverse complement strand
TTCATAACAAATAAATTTGGCCGAAAAAAACCATTGTTCATCACGGCATTTCCAACAATTGTAAGTATTAAACTTGAAAGGAACGAATTGGAGTCGATGAATTGAATCAAATGTGATATGCGGCAACATTTTTCAAATTGATTTTCTATTTACAGATTAGTTGGATATTAGTTTTAATTGCACCTAACGTATACTATCTGTACGCATCGAGATTATTGGCGGGCTTCTTCGGTGGTGGTGTCTACGTGATCGTTCCTCTCTATCTCTCCGAGTTATCAAACAATCGGTAAAATCAAAAGAATTTGCAAATATTCTTCCAGATATGACTCCAAAATTATTCGAATTTCAGAATCCGAGGTGCTTTGATCTCTTCTTTGGTGCTAAGTGAAAGTTTCGGCATTGTGTTAGCCTTCATTTTTGGACATTATTTTGATTTTTATACTCTGCCCATATTGGTCATTTCACTGATGTCCTTGTTTGCTTTCCTTTTATACTTCTTTCCTGAAACTCCAACATTTCTCGTCAAACAGCATCGAATTCTCGTATGTTTGCGATTCCGATTCTTATTTTTCCAGTTGTGTCAACACAAGCATAAAATTCATTTTTATCAAACATTCATTTGCAGCAAGCCGAAAAGTCCATAAGATTTTATCAAAATTTAAGCGAAGGATATAAGGAAGATAAGCTAGTCAAAATGGAAATAAATAAACTAACGAATAATGAAGAAGAAAGTAAGAAAAAGACCATCAAATGGTCAGATTTGACGGCAATACCCGTGCGAAGGGCGTTCACAATTGGAATTGTCTTAATTGTACTGAATGAGCTGAGCGGTTTTTTGGCAATGTTGAACTACACTGCAAATATATTCGAAGATGCTGGCTCAGATTTGCATCCAAATGTATCGGCCATTGTGATTGGAGCGATCCAACTATTCGGCACAGCAATTGCAATGAATCTAGTTGACCGAACTGGACGAAAGGTGAACATTTTCATGCAATCACTATGCACACCTAATTTCGTTACAAAGTGAAATGTATTTTTTTTCAGATCTTATTTGCAGTGTCAAATATTGGAACAGCATTGGGATTCATTGTGTTGGGTGTATACATGATGTTCAAGCTGAGAGATTATCCCGTTGAAGATTTCAATTGGATTCCAGTCATGAGTTTTTCATTCATCAGCCTTATTGCATCGTTGGGTATTGTCAGCTTACCGTTGCTTGTTTTCTCCGAAGTTGTGCCTGAGAAATTAAAGGATTTTGGTGTAGCTGCTTATTTGACACTTTCTTATTTGGCCGCATCCGTGTTAATCAAATATTTACCAATTATAATCGATTCAGTAGGATTTGATATGAGCATGTTCCTGTTTGCCGGACTGTGTGTTGCTTGTGAAGTGTACATCATTTTTTCCGTGCCGGAAACAAAAGGAAAAAGTCACGAAGATATTATAGAAGCAATGACAGCTCACTAAATAGCTTAATCAATGATATAATTGTTATAAAGAACTTGAAAGATAAATTCATTGCCCACTTTTTCTTGGTGATAATCTCTTTTTGTACGTCACAACTTCTTATCACAATTTATCTGATAAAAAATGATGTGATCATGACCTTTAACAATTAAGTGTACTGGTATCAATTGGATTAAACACTCCTGGAGCGCTTGAATCTGTCATATTATTATCATTGTTAAATCATATTTATTAAATTAAATAGTATTATTACTATTGAAGATTTAAGTATTTACAGATACTCGTTTCTAACTTACATGACACAATTTCATTTTCAATTGGATTAAATCATCTTCTAAAATATGATTCGTAATTAGAACTGTCAAAGATGATAAATCATTGTTTCATACATTTTTCACCTTAAACAGTTGCTTTATACCAAGTGCAAATACTAGTTGAATGCAAACTCAAATACCAAGTCGTAATGTCGCCACGAGTTTCCAAGTTGTTTGTACGTCAATGATTTGGGCAGAGTTTGAAACAATTTATTTGGTATTAATTTGGTATGTTAGTTCAAAATTCCTTGAAAAATCGAACTTTTGTTCGGGAGGTACCCAAAATAGGCTCCCAGGAGGATTTTATCACTCCAACCCGATTTATTTCATCAAAATAATAGGGGCCCAGGAACAACCTAGCACCCGCTAACCTACATTTTTCGTATCAAATCGGTATAATAATTCAAAATTTCTTGCATTTTTTTGTTCTTAATTTTGTTAAAAATCGTGCTTTTGTATGAGAGTTTCAAATCACTCCTTCGCTCATTCATGTGGCTCTATAGATTCGAAGGGCTGCCATATAAATACAATGTAAAAGAAAGACGCGTTATGATTTTGGTCAAGAAAAATGTGGTTATTTTAAGTTGTATTTTTTTCAACTCGTCACATTTTGTTCCAATTTTTTCAGTATTCAGACGACAATAAAGACAATCAGACGTTTTATTTCATTTGAATACCCAACATCAAGATTTTCGGAATCATAATACAATTTTCCATAAAATACTGTTGTTTTTTTCTGAAAATTCTTAAAAATTTCCTAGGCAAAATCTGAATAAAAGCTGAACGCTATGAAAACGGTGCGGAAAAGTTCGTCTTACGGAGGAAAGACTATTTATTCGTGGGTGATTTCAAAGTCATAAAGTTATGTATGAACAAAGAGATACTGATTACTCTTCGTCAGCATTTGGTGGTAGCAGCCCATAGTAGATGATCAATTTTCAATTGGTAACAACAATGAAAAAATTACCATTTGCGAACAAAAAGACTAATTAATTACCATTCCAATAAAATCCAAACCGATAAATCACTCTGTCCTAAAATAAAATCAGCCATCTTGAACTGATTATACTCACGTTTATATGCACAAGAACATTATCAATTGATCCCACTAAATTTGATTCGAATCCACAGATATCCTTCATACAATTCAACACATGCTCATTGAGCGAGCGGAAAATCGATCTCTAACCATTTATGTCCAAGTTTAGTTTCAGTTAATTCAAAGATAATTGTACTCACATTCAGCCCAAGAATAACTCATTCCTTTCTAGAAAGTAAAAATCGACTTTTACTTAAAAACTCACCCATGAATCAATTTCCTTGAACAAATTTCCTCAATCGCTCCGTTTATATGATCAAAAAAGACTTTATTTTTTTAGAGAAGTTCTTCCGTTGCCAATCCTGTATTAAATGTGTAATTGATTGATAAATAGACTTACATATCCATTAAATTGTCATAATATTCGTTTATTTTAACATTTAGAAACAATGAAATTGTCGTAAATCAATTGTCGTCATTTAACAAGAATGAGGTAACTCTTTCTAAAGATTTTGCATCACAATGATGTTAAACTACAAGAAAATCGTATCATTCTACGTATTGTTAAACATACTCTAAATCAATGTCGTATAAATATCAGAAATGTATTTCAGTTCATTTGAAAATGGCAAGTGTCCGTACTTGGTAAGAAATTTGATACATTTCTTCTTGACAGCCGATGTGTTCATATTGTCGACTTGATCCGTTTTGAAGGTGCGTTGAATAAACTTGAAGCATGGATCCAATTTCATTTTCGTACTGTCAGCGATTTGACCGCGCGGTTCACATTTATCGCATTTGCATTCGAAATTCCATTTGGTTTTGAGTAAATGCTGTCGCTGCTTTGCCGTTTGCTCGTCATCTGGTCCCAAATAGCTAATGAAGAGTTGTTCACCTTTTTTCACCGGTCGAATTGTGACGCAGAATTTTCGATTGTCAACGGAATAGTTGTAGAGATTCGGAGCGCACGAGTGATTGAGCAGTGACAAAACGGTGCCGATTGAGGCGGTGTATTCACTTTCGGTTGCGTTTGTTACATTGATGGCCAAGTGATGCAGTATCAAATGCATCAAAAATCGTTGTTTTCCCTCTGAATCGAATGCTCGTTCGATGGATGGAATAATCATGATGCTTTTGAACAGCTTATACACGTCTAGCACAACATTCGCATTCAGTGGTAACTTTTTCAGCCTCAAATACAGTCGATATTTTGATTGTAAGTCCGTAATAGATTCGGGCAAAACGTCATCTTTTTCGCCGGCTTCAACGCATTCAATCAAATCATCGATGTTCGGGAATGCTGCGACTGCAATTAAAATCGTTTGAATGGTGAATTTTGCCTTGCAATGCATACGATGGTACGGTGTGTTGCAGTCCAACTGGTGCACAAGATTCTCTTCCAAACATTTGTTGCTGCAAAAAACCACATCGGAGCATTTTGAACACGCGATGAAATTGGCCACTTCTGTCAAACAATTGTAGCATGTCATTTGCTCATCGGACTTTGCGACCGATGCAAAACTTTGCTCCATCAACACCATTTGCCCCACATCGATATCACATTTCGCTACTAAATGACGTCCAAATTGAGTATTGTTGGTGATTGTCAATGTGTTGGCAATGCATGGAAAATTCCGATCGTCTGTGAAGCTCCGCTTTGGCTCTGTCAGTTCATTCGAATTTGATATCACTACCTTTCGGCAATCGGCTCGCAATTTTTCCAATTTGACAATCATTTCTGCGGGGCAGTTGGCTTCGAGTGCGAGTTCAATGTCTGTCATCGCTTGCTGGTACATTTTCATGTAGAAAAAACACTTTGCTCGACTCGCAAATGCCATTGACTCATTTTCCGTGCCGACTTCAGCGTAACACAATGCTTTGGTGTACAATTCCATTGCATGGTAAAACTGTTTGTTGCAAAATAGTTCACTACCTTTGCGAATCAGTTCGGATGACTTTTCATTGTTTTTGGCCGGCACTTCACTGTGTTTTGATTTGAGAGTTTGCACATGTTCATCCCATTTTTTGGTTTCGTCAACGAATTGGCTATCGGTGGACTTGAAGAGATTGATATACAACGATTCGACACGATTCGCTTCCTTTCGCCACAAACTATCCATAATTTATTGGAATTTTGATAACTTTCAATATTTTCGGTACACGGTATCGCCTCGGTTTGACGTGATGTACGGATGCATCGACACAACACATCAACACATGCCAACTGTCAACTGCCGAATGCTAACAACAGAACAATTCTTGGAACTTTTCGAAAGAAAAAGAAATCGAACTGCTGAAACAGCAGATTTCATAAGAGCAACAAAACCAAATACAATAATAAATACGAATCATTCATTCCCAGCGTGTTAACAGATATTTCATTTATACTTTGCAATACTTTCGGCAGATGGTGTTGATCAGCTGGATTTGACATAACTTGATTTGTCTAATGAATGACATTTCATGCTTTCGATTCAGTTTGTTTACCATTGCTTTTTGAATAATAGAATAGACTACGCTTCAACCAACTGATAAATTTAGCATTTTTCAATTAGCTCCAGTTTTGAAAGACAATCGCCTTGACACATTTAATTAAACAACAATGATGCCGATAATTTTCATGCAGCCAGGAGCTTGTCGTTCATTTGAATTACCGATACCGAGGCATTTTCACAATTATGGTATGTTCTATTTGTTTACATACGTGAACAAGAAATCAGCAGTATTTTCCAGTATTCACTAGATTGAATGAACAGAATTAATTTATTCCATTCATTGCACTGTTCAGTGTGAGTAATTTAAATTGATATGTTCCTTTTTAGAAATTGAACGTACACCTTATTGAAGCATAACAGAAGGGAATGTGGTTGGTTGAATCGCATCACCAGTGCAGCCTCGATTGTTCAATTGGAATCAATGCAAAATGACGAACACATCACATCTACCATCTGACTGAAATTAAATTGCGAACTAGGAGTGTGAAAGAACACAATGGAATCACTTTAGTTGGACTGCATCTTCAAGTTATGTTCGGGTTGAATTCTCGATTTGAATTTGAATAAACACGTAGATTAAAATTACAATTTCAGAATTATCTCAATTCCATACTCAACGATCAACGACAACAATGAATATTGGATGGAGATTATTTCGATTTGGATACTATCTAATATGGCCGAGTTGAAGCAACGACGAATCTGAGCTGAAATGGAACGAATCGAGTCATTTGCTAAGAGCAATCTTCCGAGTTATATAGGAGCAAGTGGCAAAGTTATTTACAATTTCTGAACGAAGTAAACTTACCGATTTTTATGACTCATTTCATGTGAATAAATAGCTTGGAAATGCCTTGGAATGCAGTTGTTGTGATAATCAAATGCAAAAAATTAATATATGGAGGGAGAAAACATGCAGAAAATCGAAGTGATTTTCAGAAAATGAGAAATAGCCATTTATAATTAAATTTAAAGAGAATATTCGTAAATAAATGAAAAAAAACCTTTTACTCAATCAATTTGCATGTTAAGAAAAGACACATGGAAAGCAAACATGTGATGAATAGGTAAAAACTATCGTATATTAAATACATACAATCATACTCGAAACTTCGTTCATTTTGTTTTTTCTTTCGTTTTCTTGGTGATTTTTGAAGGAGAATCATGTGTATGATACGTAACTATCTCAATTGTCCTGCTTCTCTCAACAGCTCTGCTTTCTATATTTCATTTACATTTGATTTCACTCGAATAACATTAACTTGGAAACTTTTCTAACTCTTCAATACACGTTACAAATTGACATTCATGGTTATAAGAAATTTTTTTTCTATATAAACTCCACCTTAACCGTAAATCTCAGCTAGAAATGACAATACACCGCTGTGAGTGCAGTAAAATACCGCTTCAGGCGCCTGAGATAGCAAATTCAGCTCAGCTCAGACCTACTCAGCGGCAAATATGCAGTCTCTGAACATTACAATCGTCGAGAAACTGGGTGAAAAGTGAGTTGAGCTTATCGTTGGCTTGAAACCATTTACATCGTGGTCTTTCAGTCAAATATTGACTGAATGATGATGCCATTGATTACATTAACGAGCTCGAAATATACGCCGCGGATGTATGAATGTATGATAAGTTAAGGATATTACTAAATTAACTGGATTTTAATAATATTTAAATATTTAATCGTCTAAGGGAAGCGGGAAATTCTGGTTACTATACTTGCCTACGTCATTTTCAACATTGAATCATATATTAATTATCGTTGAGCAAAAAAAATGAACGTATAGTCGAGTTGACTTGAGTTTCAAGATGTGCGCAAAGTTGGGGACACAAAAATCTAAGAAATATTCAAAACTTTTTTATTCGGTGCGATAGTAAATAAATTAGCAAGTTGGGTGATTCCATGTATAGCATATGCAATATATTCACTGCAGAAAGACAACAATAACTTGTTTATCTTCTTATAAAAGCAAATTCCAACGCGTTCTTGTATCATTTTCAATTAAAAAAAGAGGCCCCTTGAGACTTTGGCTTAGTTGCTGTACATCACACAGAAGGTGTGATATTGACAAATAAAGAATTTAAAAAAAACTAAATAAAGAAAATAAAAAAATAAAAGAAAAATAAATAAAGAAATAAAACTAGCCTACATTCATTGTCATAGCTATAAGCCGCGCAACATAGTTACCTTTGCGATGCGACACCACTGGATATCTGGCTGTGGGTGAAGTGGATGATAAAAAAAAGAATCAAACACTAATTCGATTGTGTGAACACTTTATTAAAACTTTAATATTTATTTTTCGAGACGCCAACAAGTTATCAACTTTCTTTGGAGGACATTTTATGAGATTCGAGTTTATGATTTGCTTTTGAAATATTCAACCGAGAGTTATCTCCCTCTCTCTTTCACATTTTTATGTCTCTTTATCTCTCTAACCGTCCATCCAAAGTGAGATATTTTCTGAACATTGTTTTCTTCTGTGCTTGTCGATCCTTTGTTAAAACTTTTATTTCGACAATCTTGACACTTATTTATGTTCTTTTGCATTTTGAAACCGTTCATTGCAGCTAAAAGTCGATTATTTTCATGATAATACGATAACTAGTTTTCGTTTTTTCTTTCTCTCTTTGAGTTGCAAAGATATTACATGGAAAAACTGAAAGAAGTGAAAAATCAAGACACAGTCAACGAAAATATATGAATGAAAAAAGAAGAAAAATCAAGAAGACGAAGAAATGTGAAAGTAAGAAACGAACGTATAACACAATTGAAATGTATTTCAGTTTCAGTTTACTGACTGTGAAAACATACTTACAAAATGTAGTCAAATAGAAGAAATTTGTCAGTGGTGCAGAAATGTGCAGAGCACTTGTTACACAAGTGGAAAATGTTCATGTCGTGTCGAAATGATAAAACATACCGTACATATGCACCATGCAATGCATGCATATATACGTACATTTATGAAATAAGAAAAGAATCTTAAATAAATTTCGCCAATGTCTGAATTCATATGTATGTATGTATGTATAGAACTGAAAAGACAATAGAAACCATACACTAAAGTAAAATGAACGCCAGATGATTAATAAGTAGTGTATAATAGTATATTTCAAGTCAAGTTTTATGTACATTTTTTTTCTTGTTTTTTTTTCTCTTGTTGTTGTTGTTGAATAATAATTATGTGCCTTACATTCTATCCATAAATTTTGTTTCCTTAAATAGTATAGTAATAATATTGTGTATGTGTGTTCCTTATAAATTAGTTGTATTAATTTTGTTGTTGTTTTTGTTTGCGTTTCATCAGCTTCCTTAAATGATTTCATTTCAAGTGAATTTCGCTATATGAATGTTTATGGATTATCGTATAACTCATTAGATTAGATATAAATGTACACGATTTGGTCAACGGAAATGAAGGGACAAGGGACAAGGGAGGGAAATCCAACGACAAAATCGCCCTCTCCGCATTATATATGAATATCCCACATAATATTTCATACGTGATGCTCGTCGGACGACGAACAATAATCCCAAAGCACGTTATATGGAATGTGTTTCGGAGCAGAGAAGAGGGGAGACAATCTTTCGTCTCAAAGTGCCAACTTCATTCAGTCAACCAGTCACGAGTGCACATAAACACGTCAAACACATATTTTATATAAAATGAGATTTTTTCCAATTTTTTTTTTCAAAACATTTTTTTTCGTCCATTTTTTCTCAAAAAAGTTTCTTTTTTTCTCTCTCTCACTCTCACACAAACCTCACCATTTAACAAAAATTCATCAAATTTTTACATTCATTTTCACCAATTAGCTCATCGAAATTATTTTAACATGCCAAAATCTACCGAATGAAATCACTAAAAATAAACTCTCAATTTCAGTTTGGTCGAAAAGACAATCGCTTTTCATCTTGATTTTTTTGTTTTCTCAAATCACAATCATTAATCCATCTAATTGTTTTCCTCTTTAGCCTTTTCTAAATTAGAAAATCTACCATTTTTCTGTTGCTTTTTTTTTGCTAAAACCAATTTGGCCAACTAAAAAATATTGAACTAATTTCGATTGTGTGTTTTTTTTTTCATTCGCTTAAACAAAAGGATAATTTTAATTAAGAATTTTTCAAGTGTGTCAACTTTGAGCTGCACACAACTGATAAAATTTCCATTAATTTAGATTTAGTTAAAATTTAGATTAAAAAGAAAGGTTTTAAAAAAAAAAAAAAGAAGAATGGAGTGAATGTTCTTTGAACAAAAAAACGCATACTGTTTCATTAATTAAGCAAAATGAAGACCACATTATAAAATCTATGCATTCAAATTCAAGTTTGTTTAATTTCTAAACATAAAACACACATTGAATACGAATGATTGGTCCAATGACTTTGTCGTATGCGCCGATGTTCACTGAACTACAGATGCCTAAAATTTCGTGTTAATTTTTTTTTTGATTAGTTTTTTGTTTTTTGTTTCTTTTGTCTTAAATAAATCACAAATTTTGCCAAAAAAAATGAATTTTCTAAATTGTTGGGCTCGATTGAGAGTCTGAGAGGAAGGAACCAAAATCTTTGCCAATGCTCATACGATTTTATCTATGCCAATCTCAATCTTCTTCGTTTAATTTTTTTTAGTTGTTTTATTTCTTCTTTTTTCTAAATAAATTTTCATCATTTTTTCATTGTTGACGATTCAATGAAAATAGATTGTGTTTGTGTGGATCCACAAAATAGATTTTTTTTTGCTTTGTTTCTTTTTTCTCTTCTTGTTGTGTGTTTTCTGATAAAATTTCTAATAATTTTAACAATTAAAATGTGTTTTTTTTTACTTCGGATATAAATAAGCCCCGTGATAAATGACAGGAAATGTTTTGTTTCCATTTTGGTTACGTTGTTGTTTTTCCATATATCCAATACCGAAAAAAAACCGATGATCATTTGTAACAAACGTTCATTGTTCGGAAATGAATATTGGGTCGCGTGTGGAAATAATTTGTTTGGTATGTCAATGAAGCCATGAAATTTCATCATTTATCAAAGAAACACCTTAACTGCTACATTCTTACGCAAATAGTCTATTTATGTTTATAGTTTTTTTTTTACCTTTTTTTCTAGCATTTTTTTTTTAGCTTTTCTTTTCGATTTTTTTTTCTTCGTGGTTCTACACCGCATTTTTTTCTGTTTACTTGCATCAGTTTCTTTCTTCTTTTCTATGAATCTATAAGTTTATGAACATTTAAAATGCAATAGTTATCCAATGAAAGAACAACAAAAAAGAACATGTATTTTGAGAAGGTGATTCAGGGTAAAAATTGTTTAATGAAATGAATTCGTGTGTTGTGTGTGTGTTGAATAAAATATGAATCGCTCGTTTGCCACGTGCTCGATTGTTCTATGGAGGGGATGGATCCGATTAAAATAATTATCGTTTATTGGTGTATAGAAAAATTTCACAGAAATTAATAAAAAAAAAATAAATCATTTGGTATTTGTGTGTATTATTATTTTTCGTTTGATTTTTTTTTCTTTTTAAATTCACTTCGAAACGAATTTATTTTGTGTGTGCATATTTTCTATGCTATGGATTGCTGCTATTTGGCTGAATTTGTTGCGGCGGAGACTGTGTCGGTGTGTATGTGTTTATGTGTGTGGTTGGTTCATGGCTGTTGCGGTTTTACATGGATTTTTTTTCGATGTTTCAATGAAGAAAAAAACAAAATTCTAATATAATATTGAATGCGGACATGAGATATAACATTGGTTATTTTAAAACGCTGAGAGAACAATAGGACTTTATATATATTTAATCATGGCAAAAATGAATAATTGCACAGGATTTTCGGATGCCGTTTTTCGGTTTTGTGTGATTGATGATGTTCAATTGGCTAATGGCATTCGATTGCATTTGTTTCTTGTTTCTTCCCGAATCGATTCCGATGGAAGTGTGACAATGCAATGGGAGAGCAAAGTGCAATCAAATGGGCAAAAAACCACGGAAATCCTGCCAATCAATTAATAATAAATCTCTGTGATTTCGATTCTCTTTTCCTACAAATAATGCGTTAAATTATTATTGATTAAGTGAAATTATAGCGAAATCAACTTATTAACTGTTTCTGCATTTGTGTTGTGTTTCTTTCTTTCTTTCTTTCGTGTTTTTGCTTACTTAAACACAAGACGGTGACAGTAAAAAATATGCATTTCACTAATCATTTTTTTTGTTTCACTGATTGTTTTTTTTCTTTTTCCATTGTCCACGGTCTCGTCTTGTTGCAAATTTAAGGAACTGAAAATTGATTTACTTAAAATAAATATACCTTTACATTACATATGATTCATTTTTTTTTCTTCTGCTCCACATTTGTGTGTGTTCTGCATTTGAAATTTAAATGAAAAAAAGAAATGAAAACAGATTTGCAGATATTTGCTTGTCCATTAACCAAGTATCAAGTTGTGGCCCGATATAAAAACACTTCGCTAAATTCGTGATTATACGTTTAGTACGAAATGCTGTCCAAAAATGATTCCAAATGATTACTAATCGGTATGCTTACACATCTAGTAGCTATATAAGATAAATTTTTTTTTCGCTTCGTTTTTTCTTTGTTGCTGTTGTTGTTATTGTTGTTGTTTGTCGACGAAAGAAAAATAAAACGATAGACACCTATCCATTATGAACATGTTGAAGATATTATAATGACCAATAAATCGTTTAAAGTTTTTCTTTTTATGTTATTTTTCATTATTTCAATTGAGATTGTTCATTGAACAATATTCATGGATTAAATGTTCTCTTGTTCGTTTATGTAAGTGTATGTGTGGTTTTTTGTGTCATCTAAACGTCATACTAATGGCTATAGAAATTGAATTCCATTTAATAAGTGTATGTATGTTTTTTTTTGCTCTTGTTCATCTAGAAAAATTTGTCGGGGCGTATTTTGGTTGAGATCGCAATTAGTTTTTTTTTTTTATTTCATTTAGTTTGTTTTCCTGTTCGATCCTAATGTTAGTGTAAAATACGCTCATCAAAAAGCATTATTATTGCACGCCGTCTTCGTGTGTTTCGTCTAGTGTTCAATGTCATTATTATGGGGAAAATGAAACCGTTGATTTCTCTCTCTTTTTTGTGTTTGTTTCTCTTTTTTTTGTTATATAGTAACTTATTCTCTCAAAAAAAAAGACTTGTGATTTTTTGTTATTCTTTTTTTTCTATTTAGTAAATTAGTGTGAATATTTTCCACGTATGAATTCACTTCAAGTTAATACTTGTGTATCGGTTTATTCATTTAGAAAATGTGTGTAACTTAAGTCGCTGGTTTTTTGTTTCTTCATTAAAATAATTGAGTCTTGTGATTCTAATACTTTGTAGAAAAAAAATGCATGTCTAAGGATTGCGTTACTTCTTCGTTTTTAAATCTTTTTCATTCAATATTTGACTATAAAAAATCTTCATTTTTTGTTTGTTTTAAAAAACAGTGTTCAAATTTTGCTAAATTTGGTTCCAAAATTGTACTAAATCAACATTCAATTAGATCATCGTTTTTCGACGATTAGTCTGCATGTATTTTTGCACTGATTTCGTTGATTTTTCTTGGCTAAATCAATATGTTTGGTTTTTGCATGTTTATTTTACTGCTGAGAGAGCAAACGCAATCTATCGCTTACTATCTCTCTCTATTCATCGTACCTGTCTATAGTAGTAGTAAATTTCCAACAGAATTAGGTTGATTGTCGATTTTTAAAACGCATTTCTTTTCATTTTTTTCTCTCTCTCTCGCTTTTTTTTTGTTGCTTCGGGTTGTTACTTTGTATTTCTCGTTAAGAACATTCCGGCTCATTTCATTAGCACGTAATTTGTATGTTTTATTTGTCTGTTCTCGGGCTTGTTATTCCAACCAGCGACTTTTCAGTTAAGCACTTTTCTTCACATTATTTACACGAGATTATTCTCTCTCATTGCGCTTTTTGCTATGAATATCGAATAGAGTTTTCGGTTCGACGATAGAAGAAAACTTCGGTTCATTGATTGTATGTGAAATTACTAGAATTTTGTCATTTTATTAAATTCCAAACATTCTCTTGTGTTTATTCCCTCTTTTTTTATTCCTTAAATTACATCAACTATTTTACGATGCTGTCAATATTTCCTATCAATATCGTGTGTGTGTGTGTTATTTTCCAACTTTATTTATGTATTTGCTGTATTGTTTCGTTCTCTAAAATTGTTGTGTATGTGTGTACCGTTTGCAAAGTTAACTATTCACTAGAATATGAATGCAGAAAATTATTGACGTCATTAAAAATTTGTTCATGCCAGAGCAGTGCTGTTGCAGCTGCTGCTGCTGCTGCTACTGATTTTTGCGAATAGAATCGAAATCCAATTAAACTTTTCTTGTATGCTGTTGCAGCAATACTTTGACTCTTGTTTAAAACCCGAAAAATGATCATGCATTCCGGTTCTGTGTGAGCTGTACGTGTCGAGGGTATTGTATACGTATGTATACATGTATATATATAGCCTTGTTTCACAATTTCCCTAGCCACTGTTGTGTCTAATCTTTCTCCTTCTTACACTTCCTATTCCTCTTCTCTAACACTTGCTCATTCTTTTCACTTAATTTAAGCTATATATTCATTTCGTTTCTCTCTCCGTCACGCGCTCTCCTTAGCTGCTGCGTTCAACTGGTTAGGATAATTAAAATGTTTTCGAATAACTTTTGCCTTTAACGCTTACATTTCGGGTGTCTGTATGAGATAAGCTTTAATTGTTAACATACGATTTATGTTCATGTAAATTTCAAAGCTCACTGAAATACAATCTCTACGTAGTTCATGTTGCTGTTTTTCTGTTGTTGTTATAGTATGCGTATGTAATAGAATACCGTTCAAATATAGCTATTGATTCAGAAGTTTTTTTTTTCTGCCCGTTATAAGTTCGGTTTTGGGCATTTGTTTGCTCCTGCGATCATCTTTCACAAAAAAAACATCTATATGAAATCTACGTTTACTGCAAAAATGTACCATTATGTGAAAATTGATATTAATTCGATGACGACATAATCCCTCGATTTTGTTTTTATAAATAATAAAATTTAAATAATCCAGGCTTTGTTATGCGCTAAATCCATCACGCTGAATAAATTCATGCGATAAGTGTGATGCACTCGCTTTGCGGTGAACGAAGTCTGTTGCTCTTCAGAGTTGTTCACGCATGAACGTTCATGCTTTGCAGTGAACGCATTGCTAAGCGGTAGTGAAGAGCAACATACCTCGTTCACCGCAAAGCGAGCGCATCACATTTATCGCATAAATCTATCGCATTAATTTATTCAGCGTGATGGATTTAGCGCATAACAAAGCCTGAAATAATCATTTCACCGTTGTTTTTCTGTATGAATAAATTTGGTGGCGAGGATGGGTGATTTTTCGGATGTTTAAAAATGTAAATCTAATAAATTCGAACCATTCGAATCGTCACACACGTTCCTCACTTTCTCACTAGTTCAAGTGTGTGGATGTGTGTGTTTCTTGTTATGTAAAACGTCCATACACAACAATTTCAAATGTTTTACTTTTCCGTGTATGTGTGTGTGATTTGAAATCTTAATTTTCAACTTTTGTTTCTTCCTTTTTTTGCTTTAATTTCACTTAAATACTAAAAACTTATGATCCGATAATAATAATCCTCAGTTACACAAATTGTTTGTATCCTCCCTAAATCCATAAACAAAAATGAAACGTAAATTTAGTAATTAATTAATTAATTCTTTCTCTTTAAATTTTAATAATTTGAGTTCTGCGTTGCATTAGCGCCGTCTCATGCGGATGGCCAAACGATTGTTTTGTGTTGATAATACGCTGCTGCACTAGATCCCAATTGAAAAGTCGTAGTATGCTGTTTGCTGCGTACAGCTCAAGAGTTTTGCTTCACAACGATGACACCAGGCCGATTGTTGATCGAATGATGCGGATGAATCTGTGATACAATGGTTGCACCACTTGGTGCTGACGATGATGTCGCACGGAATTGCAAGAATGGATTCATTTCGACTTGAATGGGCTGGTGCTGATGCTGATGCTGATGTTGGCTGGGCTTGTTGGTGAGAGCAAGCGGAGCTTCTTGAGTTGGTTGGGTGGTTGGTTCAATTTCGCCAAACAATTGGTCGCCTTCCAAATCTGTAACGGACAAAAGAGACATTTTTTGCAAAACGTGTGACCAATTGAAATGAAGTTGCATATGGTTTGATTTTGGAATCGTTCGAAACCATTTGTTGTTCCATGAAAATGTTATTTTCCAAATAAATGTTGTTAAAGTAAGAAAAAGCGTTTTTCAAGCTGAAAAAAAAAATGAGATTCCAAATGTGTACTTACGTCTGATGGCTTCAACGATGGTCTCCAAATTCTGTCGTGATGTGTTCTGATGTGTGATGAACATGCGGGATTGTGTTTGATTCATTGCTGTGCCGTTTGTAGCGATGGCATCAGTATTGCATTCTTTGAGCACGGTCATGCTGCCGGGCGAATGGATTCGTTCGACTTCGACTTTTGGTTCAGCTTTGATGGCAGCTTCCAAAATGGGCTGCAATCGAATTGTGCTCGACGGACCTGTATGTGCGACCATCGGATGCGATTGCATATGATGACTGTCAGCGTATGGTGACTGTGGTCGGCTGCTGTTAATGATCAACTCTTCCTTGCCATGCATCATATCGCACGGTGACAACGTACGTGAATCATCATCATCGATGTGTGGGTGATTACGATCCATACGCGACATGGTTTCGACCATTTCGACTTCTTCGTGTTCGATCGGCGCGCACATAACCACCTGTGTTTGGCCAACGTTTGGAATCGAATCAAGTGCCAACACATGTACATTTTGCATGTTGTGATGCACTTTGTCGACCAGCACCGTTTGAACTTGTTGCTCATCATCAACGATGGCGGTGTGACGATGCAAATTATCGGTGTGTTCGATCACTTCATGTGGCTCATAGCTGATTCGTTCGCCATTCGTGTAGATTGTAGTCTGATGGCATTCGGTGAATTGACGCAAGCGATCTTCAAGCGCTGAATTTTTGCGTCGCTCCATTTCGAGCAATGTTTTCATTTCGATGAACTCTTTGGCGTTCACCGCTGATGCATTTGATGCCGGTTTCGAAATCATTGCGGTGCCAGCAACAACTGTTGTTGGATTCGATGCCGAGGAAAGCAATGTAACCGTTGTTGGTTCGGGTGACATTGAACCAAGACCTTCATCAGACGAATCGGATATCGTTTGCATTGTGTAGATCGTGTCAATTTTACGTTTTTTCAGCGCATGTGGCTGCTGTGTACCGGTCGATGTATTTGTTGGGGCCACAGTTTGTACCACTTCAACAATGCCAGCATTATCATTTTGATCGACCAATCGCTTCAACTGGCAATTTTGTGTGAGTAATTGTGTTTTCTCACTTTCCAATGCGATGATGTATTGAGCGGTCTGTTGCAAAATTGCGGCCTAAACAGCAGGGGAATAGAACAAAATGATATGGTTTGATTAGTGAAACATTATAATATAATAACGCTAACGATATACTAGATAGGTAATTATTGGATATATATATATATATATATATATAGTTTATTTGTTCAGGACATGACACTCCAATTATCCCTAATTTTTTTTAATCACCATAAAGTGATAAAACCAGACAAAACGACAACAACAAATCTATTTAATCGAAGAAAATTCGTAGAGATAACGAATCGCATAGCATATAATCGTCGATTCAATCTCCCATTTGGCATTTTGGCATACGACTGAAAATAACATCAATTTTTGACAACATGACAGCAATTTTTATTGCTTTGTTGACGGAAACCATCTGTTCATGTTTATTGCAGTCCAGCCGCGATCGTTTCTTACATGCAACCCAATTTTTGGTTCGTGCTTTTCTCTCTATCTCTGCCGCTATGCCGCTCTCCCTCTCGTTTTCCCGATCAGCTAAAAATAAACACGGTGAATGATGATATAAAATAAAACAATAAAAATTGTGTGCTCTGTGCTGTGCCTCGTAGTGGCCGAAAAATGCTGGCTGCATGTATGTATACAAATATCGTGAATGAGGCACGTTGCAAAAGGTGAAATCTGTACGCGAATAAGATGAAAACGAAACGGTGTGAACACCTTGCAAAAACCGTGCCTGCTGATTGGATCGATGATCGCATATTGCGATGTATTGTTTGACTTGCTTTTATTTTCGTGTTTTCGCTCTCTCTCCCCGAATTGAATGAAGACACCATTCTTTCCGTTTCCTTACATTTAGTAGAAGCAAACGGTGATCGTGTTTTTTCTTCCTCTTTTTCTGTCTTCTCTTTGGTCGCTTCGGTAATACCGAAATTCAAACATTAAAAACGCATTTGTTTACGATGAACAAATAAAATGCAATAATTTCTTCCTGGTTTTCACTTTTGTGCTACGGGCCAAAGTGTAACGATGATAGAACAAAAGACACAATAAAAAAACACCCAAACGACAACCAAACTCTATTGTCCTCATTTTTTGTTTAATGTTCACCAACTAACCATATATATGTCCTTTGGAGAATTCGTTTCTTTTAATATCTTTGCTATTCATTTTGTGCTGTGTTTTCATTCAGATTTCGTCTCGTATCAATTGTTTGCTAGTTCGCTTTGGCTGAGCTATATTGTCGGTGGTTTGGCCGTTTCAGGTTCACGAGATCACGGGGAATTTAATGTGTTTCGGTAAATTATTCACAGAATTGCTCAATTCTCGTGCTACATATAACCACACTGAACAATAGAAACGGAAAAGGAGCAAGAGTGGAGGAGCGAGGCAAAGAGAGTTAGAGGAGAAACCGAGGAGCAGAGTTTACAGTGGACGAAGTCACCCGACGAATTCTACTAAGGGATAATAATTTCACTTTATACATAAATCATGAGATCATTAAACGGTGATATTGTCTGATAGTCCAATGGCACTGTGGATGTACTGTGTGTATGTGATGTGTTTCATACGCTGTCGAGCCCTCTAATGGAGCGATTTATAAGAGTGTTCGTTGTCTCTTTGAATCAACGTTATTTTGCCATCGCTCGTTGTGTGTGATTGTCTCTCTCTCTCTTTCTCCCTCCGTGTGTGTCTACTTCTTTGCCAAAGCGCTGCGTTGAAACACACACACACACAGCGAACACTGTTGCTCTTTTGCTACGTGACCGTAATTCTGGTGTATTGCACCACATCTGCTGGTTTAGCACAAATGTACATCATGAGAGCTGATGCTGTGTCCTTTTTATCCGAGTTGGTGATTGTTTATAGTATTTTGTTTGCGCCTTAACGCAAAATTGAAAATTGCACCACGTCATGCAATGATGATACCATATGGCACACACAATGTGGCTCGCACGCGCCACCGTAAAATGAAACGAATATTGTCTTGTAAATCAATTTGACAAAGAAAAATTCTCATCGCAATATTCGCCACCATGTGTGTGTTACGCGCGCGTCAAGCCAAAACATCCATTAAGATCGTCGAAACAGCGCATTTCTTCGGTCTGCTTTTTTTCCATCGTCTTTTTGACAACGGCCAAATGAGAAACACGCATAAAACGACCGTACACAGCGGCTAATGCAAATGCGAACACTTAATGACACTTTAATTCGTTTGGATAAGTTGGCGCGAGCAAGAGACACGAGACGAAGAGTCAAGCATAAGACATGAACTTGAAATGTACTATATCCGCCACGACATCATCAGAAACAATGTGTAAGCATGATGTAGTACAGTGAATTGAACGAGAAATGATAATGCTGATTAAATGAGTTTTTATTAGTTTCAGGCCGAGAGAACGAAAAAAATGAGCTGAATTCCGATTCATTACCAGCGACGACGTGTCGCTATAAAATAGCCATCATTTAATGGATTTCATGGATTTTATTCGTTAAGCACTCGCTCGCTCGCTCCGCTGGGGACACAATGCACAAATTCAATGAAAAAGGAATCACCATGAACAAGAAAATAACATTAGTTTTTTCCTCTCGGTATGTTCACATTGCCGTTGCCAAACAAATTTTAGATTTTCTATATCGTTCTTTGGTTTGTTGTTGTTGTTGTTTCGAAGTTTCTTCAACTGAATCGGATTGTATTAGTGCAGCAATGACTTCATCGAGTCGAATGAAAAGTTTTCCATCGGTTTTAAAACATGAAGCGACGAAAAAAAAACGAGAATTGAATCCAATGTCACGACACTTTATCCCAGAGCAAGTCATTCTGATTGAACCGGCTGTGTACGAGATTTGAACAAACAAGAGATTGCTTTCTCTCTAAGCTCATATCTATGTCTAACGTGTCGCAGCAGTAGCAGCCGCACAAGGCTCTGCTCAATTCGCATTTGTTTCATGTGAGAAATGAAATCGAAATGAAAATTCACGGATCGCAATGCGTTTGACGTCAGTCGCAAATAGTGCATCTCAAATGAAAATGTTCAAGACAATTTTATATGCTGCTGCAGTTATTTGACTGTTGTTTTCTGTGTTACTTTTTTTTTGTTTTCGTCTTCGCTTCTTTTCCCCCACACTGTTATGTCGTTTTTCTTCATTCGACGACCGAGAGTCACAGACTGCATTTGGTGCGAGTGCCCCGAATCAAAGCACACTGCACATCGAAAATATTAGATTTTTCGTCTCTCTCTCTCTCTCTCTCT
>NW_022595264.1:538959-562666 GCF_009176505.1 Sitodiplosis mosellana | reverse complement strand
TCTCTCTCTCTCTCTCTCTCTCTCTCTCTCTCTCTCTCTCTCTCTCTCTCTCTATCGTTTCGTTTTATAAATAAACGGCATTCACACTGTTGATTGCCATTTGTGTTTGCTTGCAAACGCATGCGAATATTATGTATATATATTGCAATGTGTGTGATGTGAACGCTCTCCGAGTTTATTAACATTCTCTGTAAATTTAGCTAAAAATAAACAAACACCAAACATCTGCATGAACAACAAGAAAGAAAGAGAGAGAGAAGAAGAAGAAAAAAAACAAAATACAGATTTTGCCATTTTCATATAATAAAGCTATATATTGAAAAAGCGATTTTGATTCGGATTTGGATTTCACGCTATGCGATCAACACCATCGTCATCTCGTCATTTTCGTCGCCGTCGTCGACGTCGTGGTAGTCATTCGGTGTAAATCTTATTTCAAACACATGATGTGCAAAAGCAACACAATACTTTGTAACTAGCAAACAAACGAACTACTTTACGTCACTATGAATTGCTGCTTCGAATTTGTTTCGGAAATGAGAGACAGACGAAGTGAAGACGGCAAAGCAAACGAGAGGAGATAAAAAAAATTACAATTTATGCAATTCAGTAGACTCTTGTTGATCAATGACCGCTACTATTTGCTGTAAATGTCCGAGTATTGCTTTCATAATGTAATTTTACGTAATCGTGTAGCACCACCGTTGGACCAGTCACTTGACTTGAAGTCAAGTGAGAGCGAGCCATGGTATTTGTGTAATGAGATAAAGAGATCAAATTCCATGACAGAGAGAAACGATGTTACGGTGTGCTTGCGGTTTTGTAGTGAGCCATCAAAACGATTTAGAACTTACAAACCAATGTGTGGTCGAACCGCACTGATTTCCAGATAAAACACAACGCTTTATGCCGTTCGTTTAATGCATTTTATTTAAATTTGCATCAGCATAAGCGTTCACTTTTATGATTCTCGTTGGTCGTTGTGTCTTTGTTTTTAGCTGCATTGTGTGTTTTGTTGGCATATTTTGGTTTCACCGTCATCGTCGTCGTGTGTTTTCTTCTTTATTTTCAAGCGGCATGTTTACTGTTTTGGTCGATGAACCGCCGTTTGTTCTACTTGTCATCAGTGTCACCGCAACGATGTGTGCGTGTAAATTAGATTCCCATTTGCTAAGGCTTTGGGTATACTCATAAAATTCGTTGTCTCTCTCTCTCTCTCTCTCTGTGTGTCGGTCTCTGGTTGCAAGCACGAAAACGGATTTTTCTCCCTAGAGTTAAGAGATTAAGAGAGAGAGACTGAGCGCTTGCATTGTGTCGCTATATCATCTAATACAGTCGAAGCGCAAAGAATACGCCAGAGATGAGAATGCATTCCATGGTTACATATGTTTGTAACAATATCTGATATGAAAAGAAGTCAGTTATGTAAAATGGTTCTGGTTTTGTTGTGTCTGCGTCTCAGGTTGTTGTTCGCCCCCTGGCGTTTTTTTTTGGCGTACATATAATATGAATTTTTCCTTTGAAGCTATATTGACTTTGGACGGTTACCGCAGCGGCACTTACTTTAGCCATCGCCTTTTTCTACTTCTTCTTATTTTTATATTATTTATTTTTTTGCTATAGAGTATCTATGACTTTGAGTGCAAATATTTGTTTGCTTGAATACACACATTGCGCCGGAGCCATCGGAGAGATAGATTCTAAAAAAAATAGGCTCATTCTTTTGTGAGCCACACACTCGTGTACGTCAACAACGTTAAGATTTCAAAGTAAAATGTAACCAGACGAAAAACATGCCAAAAGCCAGACTAAAAATAAATCGCCCATGGATGTAAAGTTACGTGTCTAATTTTCTACTTTGCGCGCACCGCAATGATTGTAATGATGTGATGTGAACGTTTCTGTCATACCGGCTCGCTCAAAAATCACAGCATCAAAATATATAAAAGCAAAATGAGACAACTGAGAAACAAAGAAAATATATGTGAGGCAAAGGTATTCTGTGGTTAAATTCGCAGACATATGACGCATTGCATATGTGCATAATTCGATTGAATGGTTCAGTTCTCTCTCTGTGTGTGCCCATTGTCGCATTGTTTCTTCGAATTCGAAATTCAATGGTTGCTAGAGTGTTTTATTCCTAATAATCTATCAACGGTTCGTTGGATCGTCCACACGCACGCGTGCGCAACTTGAATCTGCTACTCAATTTCCCATCTATAAATAGCCGTGGCCCATTACATTGTATAAAGGCTGAAAGTGTAATTTTATATGCAAGCAAATGAATTGAATATCGAATAATCAGTGTGTACAGTGTACACACATTGGTGAGCGTGATTAGATGAAATCAGCGACAAAAATGGAATTGAGTGCATGATTTGGTTCACAGGCGTTCTCGTTCGTTCGTTCATTCGTTCGGTTCAATCGTTTTCATTGTACGTTCTCGATGTGTGTATCGAACTAGAGTGAGTGAGAGAGAGTTAGTAAAAAAAAATGAGAGACGACGAGACGAGAGGCGTGCTGTGATATCTAGTCATTGAAACGATGTAGATATAATGAAATTTCAATGTGACAATGTGAAAGCATTGCGCCAAACGAACATTTGAGCTGAAAGATAGTGCATCTGAGGCGCCAGTGAGATGCTTTATGCCAGACTTAGTGGTAATTGCATAAATATTTTTTTTCTCCCTCACTCAATCTTGCTCTCAATCTCTTTCTCTCGTTCTTCGCTATGCCGATTTGGCCTTTAGCGACATTGTTCGTCCGGCGCAAATCACATCTAATAAGAACAAATTTAGTGCAGCACTCTCTTGAGCTTCGGGCTGCAGAGAAAAGCACGCACTCACACTGCACACGGTCTGTATACGCTCCAATATACCGAAAACGGAACAACGACGAATAAATTGAAAAATTTAATGTTTATTTAGCAGACAGTTCATTGCATATTCTTATCGAAAATGCACAGATTTAAAATTCAGATTGACGAACAATTGTGACTCGTGTGACATTATTACGTATTCCATTGGCATTGATAATCTTTTTAGTAATCATGGGTCCGTGCGCGCCGCCTCGCTTTGGTGAGATGTAATCGATTTCAAAAAGCGATCGAATTTTCGAAGAGCTGTGCGGCTTCTACAAAGCAACCGTGAACATTGAACACATCCACATGCACGATCAAACAAAAAATGAGAAGCTCTGTGATTCATTTTCTCTTTCGTATGTGAGCAGCGAGCATGTTTGACTTTTAAATCTAATATGAATTGCATTTTACGATTGTTGATTTTCCATTTTGCATTTGGCTTTGCATTTTGTGATAACGCGACAATGGGAGGAAAAATGAAATTATAATATGGAACTTTATTTTAGCTCTATAGCTCAACCGACCGACCGAGAGAGAGAGCAAAAAAATATATATACACGTAATAAGCGCGCACAAATATGATAATCAAGTCAATAAATCGGAATACATTGTTGCTTGTTGCATTCGAACACAATGTTTACTTAATAGCATTTGATTAAATGGCGTCCACGGTCATTGCAACCGCAAAATTATCTATTATCCGTATTGACTATTTACAGTGAGCGTGCATTTTTCCCCCTTTTCTCCATTGCAATCGATTCATTTAGATCATCTACTTTAAATTATTATATTTACTTTCTTTGCATTCCTATTGTCAAATGGTGGGTCTTGTGTGCACGGTTTTTTTCTACTATTTCATTTCCATTTCCATTTCGAAATTCACACGCAACTGTTTTTTCAATGTGACTAAATGTTGGTGTTGCTATTATTATTTATAAGCCAAGCCAAGCTAAGCCAAGTCAACCTACCTCAATAAAAATATATGCGACGCCACACATTTTTCATTGTAAAATTGTATTAAAATTTTACACACAAAAAAAGTGAAAAAAAGACAAAGAAAACAATGAAAATAAAAAAAAAACGAATTCAATGCCAGAACTGAATGTCGATTAATGTGAAAAGTTCGCATGCAACAAGAGCAAATCGCTCTCATCCAGCAGCGAGCTCAAGTGGGCTGAAACAAAAAAAAAACGAGGAATAACAAGACTCGAACATAGTGAGAGAGCGACACACCGAATATATATCGAGCGCCGAAACAACAAAAAGAGTGTCTGGTTCACTCCGTTTAAGAAAAGAAATTACTCAACCCATTGAAAGAGTGAGTGTGATAGATAGATTAGGCACTGGCACACATACTAGCACATAAAAACGTATACAAATGATATTGTGTACATGTTGCAGAAGGAAAATTGGGTTAGGTCTAGTGCAGACGAATGAGAATATAAAATGAAACGCCATCAAATAGACGTACCGAGTACAACCGAAAAAAATATACGCACATTTCCGTTGCCGTCGCTCTCTCATTCTACTACTTGATTTTACTCTCTTTCTACTCTGCGAGCGGCTCGGTTTTTTTTTTTGCTGTTTGTTGCTTGTGGCCAGAAGGCAACCAGGCGATATATCTTATCGTAACATCGAGATTCTTTCTTTCATTTTCTTCCCTCGCTCGCTCTTTGATTATGCAATTGGAAACAATAGCAACGGTGTCGGTGGCTACAGACGGCCAAATCAAATAACAAAAGCGAAACATATAATTGAATTTGAATCGATTATATGACGATTGTGTGCTTGCTTCATGCTAAACTGTCGCTCAATTTCGGTGATTTCGGCAACGAGCTCACTCACTAATATGCTCACCGTTCCATCGAGTCAGCGATTGCCCCATTTACGCACAAATCGTGTTCGTCTGTATCATTATGCGCTCGAAAGGTTTGCAAAGCGACTAAATATTTCCTTTTGCCAAAAGGAACAAGCGAGAGAAACCGCCGTCGAATAAGTGCTCGTCGTCGGCGTCGTTGACAACCGAAAAGAAAACAACAACAATAACAACAGTAGCAGCGCCGGTATACACTGATATCGAAAATTAATGATATTTACGATTTATGCGTTTCGCGACCCCATGAGAGTTGTTGTCTGGCGTATGATTTTAGGCCTCAACAAACAAAAGTATTTCCATTTGTCAGTTCAATTTGACTTGAAATTTTCTGTTGCTCCAGTGAAATTTGATTTGTTTTTTCTTTCGCACTCTTCGCATTGAAAGTGAAAAAGTGGAACAAGTAAAATGGTCGAAAGCGAAACATTCGTTTCGGGCGAAGAAAAAGAGAGAGTGAGTGGATGCGAGGAAAAAAGGACGACAGAACGAGAGCGACTGGGAATGAGGTTGGGCATAAATAAAAGAAAATGAAAATTCCAACCAGAAAGAAGGGTAAACAATGTGTCTGTGATGGATTTTTCTTTGCTTTTGTCAAGAAAATGTATACGTGTTGTTTTTTATTCTCATCTTTTCACTCTCTCTCTCTCTCTCTCTCTCGGTCATCGAAATGGCATACATTTTTCTGCTAACGTCGCGAATTATGTTCTATACTTCATGGCGTATAATTTTTCTTCGTAACTGCAGTCACTTTTCATTCGGCGGCATTTCTAAGTCAATGTCTTGGCACTCGACAAAACAAGTGATGTGTCGTTGGAAGTGAATTATATCGATTTTCTTAGTCGTTTGCCACATGTTTCATTGATTGCACCGCGTACGCAGTTCAGCTGCCGTACAATACCTTTCCCCTTGCATATTTTTCATCAGCAATTTTTTCTCGTTTGCTCTTTGGTAGAACAAGTCAACCAACATTCCAAAAAGGACACCACGAGAGAGCGAAAGCCAAGGGAAAGAAATCCCAATAATTTCGAGGGCGATTAAACTAGACACGTATAAAAAATCTCGAAACGAATTTAGTTAATCGAAACGGAAACAGAAAAAGTGCCAAAGCAAAACAAACACACAAACAGCACTAAATGTGACCAAAAAATGAATTAGATTTGTGTTGTCGCGTAGCACACGGCATACACACTCATACAAACGGCACAAAGCATGACAAATATCACGTGTTCTGGCAGAAAAGAGAATCAGTCATTTCAATTACTAAATTGATGGTAAAACATCAGTAAAAATGCTTCATTCCCTGCGTGGTGCACAACTTCAACTGCGATAAAACTTAAGCCGTGCACAATTCAATTAGCTTGGCATTCATTTGGAATGGCATACCTTTTGAATAACAATAATAATAATAAATGACTTGGTTGATGCATGTGTGTGGCACTCATGTCAGATTTAGAAAACCTAAGCAAACAAAAGCGGGAAAAATTACGTTTTCCTTGTGTAAATAACAACAATATTGTGCTTTCGGTTCAATGGAATGCTGCCGCTGCTGCCGGTGGTGGTGGCAGTGATGTTATTGCTGTTGGATGATTGAGACTACTGTTGGGTGCTCGAAAAATCAGCATAAAATAGATTTACGGGAAATGTATTGAAGGGTCTTTGTGTACCATCAAAACATTTATTCAATGTACAATATATGAAATTCATCGATGTTGTTATCTTGCTTGAAGTGGAGCAATACAAATAATACTAAATACCATATGGAAGTATAAATGGACCCGGAGATACAGACACAGAGAAAGGTGGAGAACGGAAGATAAAGATAGTTACACATACACACAGAGGGAAAAAATGTCTCCCGTAACGTGTCTTTTAATCGATTACGTGAAGATAATGTAGGAATTTTGTTTGGCATTAAATCAAAGCATGGCATGGCATTCAAAATAGAAAATATACCAGTGCGATATTCAATCTTGCGATACTGCAAGTATAAATGCCATCCAGGATGTTTCATGCCGAAAATCGAACAAAAGTCATTCGAATGCGGTGTATTGTTCAACACCGTTTTTCCAGCTTGAAACGAAAATGGTGTGTAACACAATTTATGAAGAACAACAGCAACAGAAGCAGCAATAACACAAATTTCACCGTCAACACAGTTGACTCTCTGGTATAATAGCCCAGAGTTATTTATTACACTCGGAAAAAAATAGTGCTTTTGTTTTTTTTCTCTTCTCTTCAAAATAACGACAGCCAGAATGAAAGAACGCCCGCGCACAAACACACCCGCGGAAAACGGAAAATAGAAGCCAAGCAACAAACGCTGTGATTTCTTCTCCCTTTCTTTCAACTCGCGCTATTCAAATAAGCTAATAGTAATAATAATAATGTTAAACAAAGGTGTATTCAAAAATACAGGAAAAAGCATAAATGCGGTGGCGACAAAGGCGCTGCGCGCCAAGCAATACACACGCCGATAAGAAGAACAAAAGAGCAGAAAAATCAGCGTAATAAAGTCACAAGCAGGTACTACAAATGAAACCGACTTACTTTAACGGCGATTTTCTCAGAAACAATTCTTATTGATAGTATAATTTGGTTTGTGTGGCCATCTCTCTTTCTATCGATTGAATTCATCTCTGCAGTGTGCCGTAATTGTCGCATTTTTTTATGCTCGTTGTTTTTCTTTATGGACGCGGTTTTTCAACATTTTGAATGTGGAAAAAAAAAAATATACACAAATCGTAAGCAGATCGCATCGTGTATTACCTGCGTACCTAGTGTAGTAAAAGATAATATTTCTTTTTATTATCATTGTTCTCTATTGATGTTCTCAATGAGAACAAGCGAGACATTCTTCTCGTGTTGTAGATTTTTATTAGTGTTTTGTTTCTTTTTATGCTTTTGTCGTTTGTGGTCGCGGGCGAATGAGCGATCGCGCGCACGCACTTGCCTCAGCGATAGTGCGACGCAAGGAGAGTACAAAAAATGTGTAAAATCGTCAAACCATAATCCTCTCGCTGTAATAAATTATATTTGTTGTATTTTGCTCACAGAAAACGTCATCAACCATAAGACATAACCATAATACGCACACCACCACAGCCGTGAAACTGCCAGCAAGAACGAAGCGAGAGATCGAGAGAGCAAACAATAAACAAAACTAAATTCAAAAAAATGAGCGTGCGGATGTGAATGTGTGTGTGCGTGTGCGATAACACCAATGACCCGATGGAAAAAGACGCGCGGTACGGTAAGAATAATGGTAACAAAGAATCAAATAATAAGAAGAAGCCACTAGAGTTTCGCTGCTCATAACGCTGAGCGAGTTCTGGTTTGAGCATTTGCTGTTAAATGCATGTATTTGTTACGTGTATGTAAAGTCTATCCATCGGCACGAATGAGTGAGAAAAAAACGAGAATGAGCAAAGTAAAAAAGAACCGAAGAAGAAGAAGAAGAAAGAACATACGAAGAAATACTTTGTTGAAGGACATAAGTTCTTTCACCTGTAATATAATGCGCGCACGATTGAGCCAAGTCTTTTTTTTTCATGTCGTTACTATGGTCTAACTTTGATATAAATTTTTAAAAAAAGAAAAAAAAATAGCAGCGATGGACAATCACAGCCATAGAAAGCCGAAATCTAAATGAATGTGCGCGATGAAAACACAACACAAAACGCCATAAAACCGCGCTCAACTAAACAACAAGCATCGAGCAATGGACGTTTCCACATAGGAACTGAAAACATGTGGTTCCGTGTCGAAGGTGCTTCGATTTGTTTTTTTTTTTGCTCTTTCGTTTTCGGGAATGAGCACAACGTTAATGATGCAGAAATCGATCATCGTGATTCAAAATACCTTTGCCGCTTTTTCCCTTCTTTCTCTCGCTCGCCCTCGCTCACTCTCTGTGCGTGTTCCACATAAGTGACGCAGAACACATGTGCTCAAGCACCGAACGTAAATACAAAACAGTTGTGTTTATACTACGCATTTGCTGGTCTATTGAGCATTGAGCATGGCGATTTCAAATGAAAATAAAATATATAAAAAAGCACGCCGATAACGAAATATGTAGAAAAGATTCGTCAAACCAAGCGAAATGATTCTCGTTTTCTCTTTCTCTCTCGCTTTCATTCGATTGATTTTTAAATATAAATTTTCTTAGTTTTATTTCATTCCAATTGTGGATGCGGTGTTCATTGTACCTGCCACATTTGATGATGATGTCGCGTGTTTTTTCCTCTTCCTTCTTCTTCTTCTTCTTCGGTTTTGTTCTTTAGCTACTTCTGTTTTTTTTCTCTTCTTTTGCTAAAGCACATTGAAATATTCCGAAGAGTTATTTTTAGAATCAAATGCGGTGTGCGAAGCTAAACAAACAGTAGATGAAGCCAAGTAAAAGAAGATGAAGCAGAGGAATGAGTAAAGAGCGAATTTATTACATGGTATAAATCAGACACGCAAACACAAATACTACTTCCAACCACACACACTCTCTCTCGCACACTCTGATCTGTGGCAACCGAGAATTTAATAACATCATATGTGAAGTATGTGCATCTTTGTCGCTCTCTCGTGCACTCCTGGATTCGGTTGTGAGCGGCTGCTGCTGCTGTTGTTATGTGTTATTCTTCTTTTTTTCGGTGTGTAACACCATTTCTGTACGCAATTTTTGTTCGCTCGCGGATATCTTTGCTTAGTAGGAAGGCGAATGAACGACCAAACACTCGATTACCAATACCAATGCAAGTCAAGTCGCGCTGAGTCAAATGAATAAATTCACTCAAATTTGCTTTGCAAATTTTTTCCATTTAAATATTTCTCTTGTTTTCTCTCTCTCTCTCTCTCTCTCTCTCTCTCTGTGTGTGTGTGTGTATGTGTATGTGTATGTGTATGCTGACTCTTTTTGCACGAATAATCTCGACTTTTAGTTCTTGTTGCTTTCAGAAAGTTTTTTTCTGCTTCTTGTTTGAATTCTTCTGATTGTTTGCTGCCACTTTTTTGACGCTTGTTCGATTGTTTTCATCAATCACAAAAGAGATCTTGAGTTCATTTTATTGCGCACTGGTTTTTTTCCTATTTTTAAGCGACAAAAGCACACACTCATGTGACTTCTTTTTGCGAATTCATCGTTCTTTTTCTTTTTCTCTCCTTTCAAAGCATTCTCTTTCATTATTCCATTTCGGCTTTTTTTTGTGTTATCCATTTCATTTTGTGTTTTGGTGACTTTGACCGTTCTTTGTTCGATCCATTTATCAATGTTTTGCATTTTTCATTCTAGACAAATTTTAAATAATTTTTTTTTTCAGACAAATCTCAATTTTCGCTATGCGAATAGCAAGAACAGAGTCAATGTTATTGAAGAGCATTGGCTGCTATTGAGCCATTTCACTCTAAGCACAATCCATAATCGGTAATTCTTGGTGCAGCAAATTAATTTCGTTTGCGTTGGGCGTCGACTGTCATTTAAACAGTGAAACGTTGATAAATAAATGGAGGTAGAACATGGTAAATTATGATTCGATTGTCGCCGGACGACAAATAGAAAATCGCGTACATCTTTACCATTTTCACAGTGGTACGGGACTTTGACGGTTTTGTTCACGTTTTTTTTTCACTCACTCACTCACTCTGTGTGTCTCTAATTTTCTATTACGACCACTCCATTTTATGAGCGCATTGCGTGTATTAATGCGCATATCAATTACACTGATAAAATCATTCATTTTCTTCTTCTATCCATCTTTACATTGCGGAGATAGTTAGAGAAAGAGCGAGAACGAGAGTGAATTAGACTCCCAGAGCTCGGTTCGTTGTTGTTGTTTTTTTTTAACGCACACCATAGCACTCGTGTCATCACTCTGGTGCATTTGAAATGTTGGCGAGCGTGAGTGATCGCGCGCGCGCGCTTGCATTTTCATTTCCATGGCCAATGTGTCCACATGGAATATCGAGCTGTTTATCATGTGCTGACATCGAATGTTCCTGCCATCGAACCGTCTATATTATCTTCAATATTTACGTTTTAATTCAAATTGATTTATTTATAATGCTCTTGTCGATACTAAAATCGCGCGTACCTGCGTGTGCACCCAATACAATATCTCTCACTCTCTCTCTCTCTCTCTCTCCTTCTCTCTCTCTCTCTCTCTCTCTCTCTCTCTCTCGTGCGCACTGTTTATTTAAAGAACCGCACCTTTTTTTCCCGCTGTTACCATTCACCTTATGTTTAGTTCTTTTTTTATTTTTGTTCTCGCTCACTCACTCCACTTTCATGGTGCAATGAACATTTTGAGTCGTCCACATTTCAGTCGTTGGCTCGGTTTAAAATAGCTCGCGCTTTCGCTATATTACAGTTTGCTGTTGCTATTACCGTGTTGCCATCGCCATAAATACCCGTTGCCATTACTCTATTGCACCAAATTGTAAGCATAACACGACATTGTAAGTCATGGCTTTTATCTCTTGTCGTTCAAATTATCATATTAACTCTCGATAGCATTTGATATTGGGTTTGAGGGCACAACAGAAAGAAACACATCTTCATATCGCCACCGGTTCGATTTTCAACTTTCTCTCCAACGCTACGCAATTTTAGCGCTCGGTGAATATCCACACGACAACACCAGCACCAGCACCAGCAACAAATAATGTACTGTCTGAGCGCATTCATGTTTCTCTTTTGTCTAGAATTTCGATGTTCGAAGCATTGAACACAAGCGAAAAAATTAATGTAGCAAGACAATAAAGACATTTCAAACGGAATGCGAATGTTTTGTGAAGCTAGAATAAGTAATTGTGATTTTAATGGCGATGGAAAGATACGTGGTTAACATGCCAAAAATACCTTAAAAGCCCAAAGTGCGGATCGAATTGCTATTATGTCACCAATCAAAGAAAATCAAATACGGAAGACGAGCCGTGCCGTTTTCTCTCTCTCTTCCTTTCTCTCGTACATACCAATGACAACAATAACAAACGCCGAAGAGACAGAGAGCAAAAAAAAACAATGTGAAATTGAAATGTGAGATTGAAACGAAAATAAGCTCGAATCTGACGAAGAAATGTCGAATATGTATACACACATAGAGAGGAGTTCTGGAGTTCTAACAGATTGCACATCAGAAAATGAGCTTTGGGGGATGAACAAAGGCGCAAATATACAAGCTGAACAAACAATAGCAACAGTGCCATCATCATGTTCGGCAACAATTCTGATAGCCAATAATGCTGATGGTTTGATAACGCACATAATAATAGCGATTACACTGTTTCCCTACGACCACGCATACACATAGAGAGATAGATACACATACACCTCGCAGCCACTTCACGCGCCAAACGTTTGCTCACAATTTGAGTCGCTTAGCGGAAAATCAACGACAATTGCCATCAAATGAAAGAAGCAAGCAAAAAAACGGTATGAAATATACGAATAGACAAAAATAGCACCTCTGACAAAAGCAGAGGCGACAATGTCGATGAAAACAGGGGGGAAAAAGCCAAACACACACACATACACAAAAGTTTTCCTGAATTATGTAATTTGGGGCGAAAAAGACACATAAAGGCGTCTGTAATGGAAATGGTAGAAAAATAAGAGAAGCGCTAAGTAGTCAAATTCTGGTTATGGGACATTTACACTTCTTCTAGTTGACACTTGAAAATGTGCGACAGAAAATTGCTGTTGAAAAATCACGAATTGTCAATGGAGAACGAGACAGTGTGTGCGATGACGTTGACTGAAAAAAAGGAAATCGTATCAAATAACGATACATTATTATCAATGCGAAGATAGTCGAATCGATGGTTTTTGCCATTGTTATTGTTTGACTTTTGTGCATTGAATAGCGATTCTAAAATGGTGTGTGTGTGTGTGCTTTCAAGAAATTTGCTCTCTTCGTGACATTTGAATGACCGTCAAAAATCAGTGTTAAAAATCTCTCCATATTCTCTCATCGGGTTGGAATTTCTTCGTTCGCAATATAAAAAAAAAGTAGACAAATTTCGATTCACACCAAGAACGGGTGTGGATTTCGTATGCATCAATAGATAACCGATAAAAGCAACGCAAAAAAATATTCAATGGCAATATTATGGGAATATTTGTTATTGCGAAAGAGATTGATCGGTCATTCCACTTTGCCTATTCACCACAACCATAGAAAGAACTAGGAGCAACAACAACAACATGAACAAAACACAAACACTTATGTAACACAAATAACAATAATAATATAGTTTATGTATTATTTTCGTAGTTTTTTTCAACACGCACACCCCAAATTTTGCACTTTGCCACAAACACATAAATACGCCAGCACAAATCGAAATGAGTCAGCAGTAATCTGTCGTATTTGTGGTTTTTGCTATTGGGTTTTGTTGGTCTCTTTTCACCGATACGTATACGGCTGGGATTTTGATCATTTTCTATTGGTGCAAATGCAAAAGGCTTATTCGATTTCTCCAAGCGAGCTTCCGCAGAATGTAATGAAATTCGTGGGCTGTTTGTGTTAGAGAGTTAGATAGTCATGTATGTGTTGTTGTTGTTGTTTTTTTCTGTTTTGGTTTCGGTGTCTATGTTGTAGCGTAAAAAACATAGCATTTGTATGAGATGCTGTGTGTGTTATGTTCCGTGCTTATTCGTGCACGACCATTCAATAACAGGTGTTTTGATGGAAAATAAATAAAAACAAACACAATGGACGTTATTAATAGTAACGGCCGCACTAGTAAACCAGCTTTATAGCTAACACCAACAACATCGCAGCGGAAACTAAAAATGCCAGTCAAGAATGTGATCTTCTAATAATAAAAGTTCGAAGTGAAAAAAACGAAGCCGAGAATGAAAAAAGAAAAAAAAAAAACAATTTCCCAAAATCAAAATCGACAGAAACAAAGAAAAAAACTAAAAAAAGAAAACATAACGTATAAACGTATTGAATGTCTTGATTCCGAAATGAAACAAAAAACCGTAGACATAAAGATCATAATCAAATAATAGCATTGGGATTAATAATTGAAGTCAAGTACGGCCAACCAATAATCGCTTGAAGAAAATTGACAACGTCCGAGAATGTGTGGTGGATATTGTTCACTTGATATCGGAATAAAGTTGTTCGATAATGATCAGCTATTTTGCGTACGATGCATTCAATGTTGTCTGTATGCTCAATGTCGAGCATTATCAATTGTAAGATGACTACGAAAATGCTGATTGGGGTATAAGAAATGAAAAAATAATGTTCGAAAACTAATTGGTGTGCATATAACACACATCGGTACACGTTCGGATTTTCACTATCCGATGAAAATAAAAAGAAACATTATGCAAATTGAAGTCGGAAAAAGAAAGGAGAGCACAGAAAAAAAACAGCAAACACACACACTCGACAGTAAAAGCAAGAGCAGCAGCAGCAGCAGCGCACAGCAACGGCAACCATCGACGGAAAAACAATGAGAATGGACGCCAAAGTAGCAACAAGTATGTGTTATAGTTGGATCAAGCTGCTTAGCATTTTGTCTGGATGAAAAACAGTTAATAGTGTACACACTACAATAAAATAATGTCTGTGAATGAATGAATGGAATGGGCGAAGTAATGGCTCGTAGTACGACAGTCACTTTATTTACATAATACGGTGATTACAATTGTTGGCTGTGTATTTTATACATAACCAGGCTAGACGAGTCCAATGTTTTAAGTGTGTGTGTGTGTGTGTTCTATGCGTTTCGCTCTTTCTCGCTCGTATTTTTCCTCCTCCTCCTTTTTTTCTGCTCTGAACCATTTCAGTTGTGATGGCATTCAATGTGATTTGCCAATTACATGCGATAACTGCATTCTGAAATTGATATATTGTCACAGTGAAATTCTCTGTGTTCAGTGGAGTGAAATTCTCTGTGTTCACTGGTAGCCAGAATGTGGGTGCCATTCACAGGGTGTGTGTATGTATGTGACTCCAAACTGTTTGTTGCTTGCCAACGCAAATGATTCATATTGAAGAAAAAAAAAACGGAAAATCGCTTATCTTGCGGCAGGAAAATGGAAGCCAAAGTTACAAATGTGCTCTCGGAAATGCAGAGCCCGAGGCAATCATAAAATATTTATTCAAATTCAACTTTAGCACAAATTTCCAAACTACTTCGCATGGTACTTTCGTGCCACACAAATCGATGCCATCGAACATCAAACGATGGACCGAGGAGGAAGAGATGCTTGAAATTTTTCGTTCTCCATTGAAATAGACAGAAGTAGAAAAGAAAAGTAACCCAAGAGTGTATTGCGTTTTCTTTGGAATTCGTGCGTTTATTTATTCAACCATCGAGGCATAAATCATTCAATGAACCGTTTTTGGTATAAATAAAAACACATACACATGCATGCCGAGATTTATGCCGGATTGTCGTTATCGTCGTCTTTTCTCAATTGCTTGAATGCGCGCGCGAATGAACAAACGAGAGCTCTTTTTTTCATGCTTGACTAACTGGCTAAGCTTTATGGCCAATCGACAAACCTGCATTTAGTTTCCATATATACGCAAGTAGTATAGCAAGTGGTAGCATGCCAATCTGCACGCTCACTAAATCCCCTCAGTACAAAAACCAAATTCAGAATCATAATAAAAATCTGCCATTCGTTCATATAACGATAATGATGATGTTAATACCCCATTTGAGATCCATTTAAACTTTTCAAGAGTAGCGAGAAAAAAACACCCACACACACACATGGAAAAAGGAGATCAAACGTCATGTTTTACTGTTGCTGTTACTACTCTTGTTTTCCTCCGAATAGTGTGTTTGGCTTTTGTGTGTTTTTCTGTCTTTCTTTCTTCCCTGCTTCATTTTGGTGTTCACACTTCGATTGGCTATTTTGTCTATTGAAACTCACTGATCCATATAAATGTAACAAAGTAATCGACATACTGGAACGAAGTGAACAGTTGAAAAAAGGGAACAAAACAAATCGCATCGACAGTAGAAATGATGCGAGTGAGGGAAAGAGAGAAGTTCAGATAAAAAAAATTGCTACGCAAAATTACAAATTCTTGGAATAGCTCCATTTCGCTGTTTCGGTGAACTTTTGCGGTGTGCGTATGGTGTACGCATTCTTTGTGAATGGTAATAGCTGTGCCGCTAATTCGATTCGGTGGAATTCAATGGTCAACGCAATGTTTATACGCACTCCGAATGTGTGAGCGAGCGCGTGGTGCGATGCTTACATTCAACTCAATGGAAAAGAAATAAAAAATTAGAAACAATCTCAAATATTCGCACTCAACTCATTAGACAAGATTGCTTACTCAATACGCATTTGATATTATATGTAATATTATGTTACATGTGTGGTACACTCAGCACCAGCAGTAGCACCAGCAATTTGCTACATTCAAGAATTTAACTCTATTTTTTGTGCAGATGAATGTGATTTTCCGCAATTCCACGAAATACATCACTTCCATTTTATGGCCTTAATTCAAACAGCGTAATGAACCTGTGATATTAATGATATGCCAAGATTATTTTTTTTCATCGTTCCCTATCTCGATTGATTCTTTATAAAATGAAGCTAGAAGTTCAATTCATTCGTAGAGTAATGGCAATGTCGGTTCGTACGAATGCGCCCGTTTACAACTCGGAACAATGGCATTGCCGTATGCACATCGTTATACATTATACAAGCTGTGATAGCGTCGGGTATTTTGATTGCGATTCATTGTCTGGTGTTGCTGGTGTTGTTGCAAAGGCGAAAGCATCACGATGTAAAGCGCTTGCGCGAACATTTGCACAAAACTCTTTATATACCACCACCCGGCTGTTATATATAAAACGAGAGAATGCTGATCTTCGCGGGTTCGAGTACCAACACCCAAATGCGTCAGCATCAGCTTTTTTGATTTAAGTGGCTGCTACACGCCGCTTCGTGTTTGTGTATTTTATTGTATTGTATTGTATACATACATAAAACCCATCGTATCCCCAGTGTCAAGGGGGATGAAGAGACGCGCATGAGTGTCTATGTTGTGTCGCGCTGGTCGTTCGAACATTTCTTGGAAATGAACAAAAACATATGGGCGATAAAGGAATTCTCTATTCACTAACAAATACAAACCCAACAACTGACACATTCGCATCGCTTACGATATGACTCATCACACAGATGGAAATGCAAAGGATAACACAACATGTTCCCATGGTACATTCATAGAACCGGTGACTACAACCGCCGAAAAATGGCATTTCGCTGTAGCGTCATCGTTGACTCTGGAATTGAATGGTATGGCTGTATGGCAGCGAGTGTCGCACACTCTCTCTCAGGTGGAAAATCAGATGGAAAATTGTTGTCGTCGGCGCTAGCTATGCACAGTCACAAATGCAAACGTACACACACACACATGGCCCTCGATGATGCGCATAGCAACCGAATTTTATCCATTCCAAAAAAAAACCGTCCGCTTTTTTCTGCTGCTGCTGTTGTTGATATCGTGAAATGTTCTGGACGTGTGTGTGTTTGTGTGTGTGTGTGTGCAAAGTTTTTGCAGTTTCTGTTGCTTCAGTCGGAATGGGAAGCGATGAATAGAGTCTGCAGTCGTGTGATTCATAATGTCGCGATACATTAATATCCGGCTGAAACACGTCGTGTATCTCTTGGGTACACATCGTAATGCTGCCGAGCGCATCTTTTTCTCTCACTATCTCGCTCGGTCGCTCACGCTCAATTCTCTCGATGCTCCGTGCTGAGCGAGTGAGTGTGTGTAAGCATTTTAGTCCAAGTGTAATTAATGTGGTAGTGCTTAAATCCACATATGACTTGTAATATAGTGAATATTGGCATCTCTCAACAAACATTGCCTGATAGCTATGCGGCCGTTTTTGCAAGTTCGACATATTTGGCAGCAATGACTGTGTAGCAGTACCAGCACAAGCTGTACAAGACACAGCAAATACCCAAGAACACTGCACTCTGTACATCTCATGGTTTGTTCATCTCATGGTTTGTGCGCCGCAATTGATTTATGTGCTTTGTCTGTATGCACATAATAATTTCGCCGAGATGAAAGAGAGGGAGAGAGAGCGAGCACAGAGCAAAAAAGCTCAACCAATGCTTTCCAGTGCAGCAGCACTCACATCGTGCAATGCAATATGCTCTAGCACTATGCTCTAGCTTGTTTTAAATAGGCGATTCGATGGCATTTGCAGTTTTTGCGCATATATCATACAGTCCGGGTGACGTCACATATACGATATCTCGTACTCCAGCGGATTAGATGCATATCGCTGGCTCTGCAGATGGCACAAAAATTACAATCAATTTACAAACACTATTCACCATCGTAGTAGTACTACGATGGGGCTTCGGTTTTTTTTATCTTATTCATTCGTGCTAGGTGTCAAAAAGTCAGTGCACTTGTTTCGTTATACGCCTTTTTTTCTCACTCGCCCGCATTTTCTCTTTTTCTTCCTCTCTCTCTCTCTCCCTCTCTTTCTCCTTCTCTGTGGTTCGTCCGTCCGAGCGCGATGAAAATGCACTTAAAGTAATTTAATCTTTCCGATTCATGACGGCCCTAATTGGATTACACAGCCGACATGTAAAATGTCAATATTTAGAGTACGAGTGCATTTCGATAATGGAGAATAATATATAATTTTTCTCGAAACAAAAAAAAGAAACAGAGAAACAAACGACGACGACGACGACGACAACGAGAAATTTTCGGCTGGTATTTAGGTCAGCAAATAGGCGTGTTTTATGTACATTTTATGTGATTATTTTACTACAACTGTACATACGTACACTCTATCTTCAACCGAGAGGTAGCTCGGTAGTTGTGTGTTTGTGATCGAGATTCATTCGGGAAAACTGTGTGTACATAATAATTCCTGGTACAATGAAAGCGATACCGTATACGATGAGAATTTTGAGAATGCTGAAAGGATCTGTGTGTGTTGTGCGCGGTAGAAAGAGAGAGAGAGAGAGAGAGAGAGAGAGAGAACGGAATGAGCAGCGCTCGAAGTGAATGAACCCACGTTCCACACACACACACACACACACACACACACACACATACCAGAAGAAACTATTATGCAATTGTGCATCGCATCGGTTTGTGCATGTGCATCAGCGCGCGTTTAGCAAGGACTATGACTATGTGCCAGCAGGTCAATGAATTTTGACCTTTTTCCTTGGCAATTTTCGTACACGAAATGAACAGCAACGCGTTGACTACGCCCAAAAAACAAATCGTCCTTGTTTTACTTTTGTCTTTCTTTTCTCCTCCTCCTGCTGCTGCTGCTTCTTCTTCTTCGATTTTACTCCATCCTATTCCATTCTGCTGTGCTGTTATTCTCATTTGCTCGCATTTCTACATCGATGCACTTTAAACTTTCGTCAAAGATGTGACAACATTAGCGAAAACACCCTCGTATCGGCATCATTACCGAATGGCATTTGATTGAATGGGTCGATGTATTTCCATATTCATGTAATCACAAAGAAAAACACGCAATAAATTTAAATTTCGACGTTTCCATTCACAACCACACCACCACCGTCACCGTTGCCACTGCCGCCATTACACCATCGGCAATGGGACAATTCCTACAGCTGTTTTACACTCAAAATAAATTTGTAGCTAACAATGGCTGTATGACTGTTACGCTATTGTGAAATCTATCCTAATCTGAAATTCGAGCAATGGTGTGGGAGCAGAGATCAGAAGCGAGAGGAGAGTGGAGGGAGTGATAAATTCAAGAAGTACTTATGCACGGGCCTTATGAACTACCCGAATACCGACGGGATTACGGTCGAAGTTTACATCCGAGCACCGAAAACAAAACGGAAAAGACTTATCACAAATTCAGTGCGCGACTATTACTCTTTTTTTTTGTCTCAGCGCGGCGTCATATAAATTGCCGAATTCGAAGAGTGTTTCTGATACAATGGATGACTCTCGTAAGTTTGTTTTCGACTTTTGGTGTGTTATGGTGTGGCGTACTCACCGTATTATATATAATGAAACCATTGTGTACGTTGACAAATGCGGCAAACACGTTCAGCTATACCATCACCACCACCACCATTATTGCCACCGAACGACATCAAATCGACAAGTTGAATACAATAGAAACCAATATATAATAATATAGTATATCACATAAATTCGGATGCTACGTAAAACGGCTAATTTGGCCAAATAGACGAAAAACTTTTCACCCGAAGAAATCAAATTAAATAATGTCGAAAGACACCGAACGAATGAAAAATCAGTTGATTTGATTGTGTATGAGTGTGGTGTGGTGTTGTCAGGTTCGGAAACTGCGTTCAAATGTGAATGCGTCTGCTGAATTTGTGATAAAATTTTCGGTTATTTCGGTTAAGCTGTTGTCAAACACCGAGACAACGATAATAACTCATCATCTTTCGTGATATTCGATCGATGTAGTATGGGGTGAAATGTATGGCGTGTATACACTGTACAATGTATTGTATATATCGTACGTTAGTTTCGTATCCTCGGTGATAGGTGGGAGAGCATTGGTTGGTGCTGGTGGCGTTGGCATTGTGATCGATTTCTCGCAATGTCGAGTACTTTGTGCATTTGAAACACATAGTCCCAATTTGTCAAGTAACCTCAAAACCTATTTTGCGTACATATGACTTCTCGCATTTCGAATATCCATTGTTAATTCGAGCACGAGGGCGAAAATCACGCTCATAATAATAATCATCGGCATAGCCCAAGTCGTTTTCAACTTGCTCGATTCGGCTGTTTATTAGAGGGTTTCTTTGTTTTTGGGAATCTCTCGTTTACCACGGAAAATCAAAGCATAGGGTTTCACCAACATTGGGTTTCACTTCAGCCACATACACTTTAATAACGAATATTTTTCCTGCGCTGTCTCTCTATCTCTCGTCCATTGTTTCATCGTGTAATCTATGATAAACGATTTTCACGTGTATCGTTCTATGTGCGCATACATGTGTTTGAATATGGTTGTCGTTAGCAAAAGGCTTCAATATTCAAAAACCAACAAAAAATATCAAATCTGTTGAATAGAATCAATACTTTGAGCATTGAACGCTTTTATACATTTTTTTCAGAGCCACTTGTCGAAGAGACTCGCTTTTCAATGCTCCAAAATGAAAATGGAAAAATCACGTGTCCAATGAAAGTGTATGGTATTGAATTTATCTAAGTGTGTTTGTGATCTAAACAGAGAGCATTTTCGGTTTGTTTTGTAATTATCGTTCAAATAATGACTGAAAGCGGACGAGAGATGACAAAGCAACACAACATTCAAAATCAAAGCCACTTTAATTGTTTCGGATTGAAATGAGCGCATAAGCGTCTTTCTACGAATTCTTTCCCAATCATATCCGTGCATTTTAAATAGATTATGTGAAATTTATTGGGGCCATTTTGTTCTTACAATACTTAACAGCATAGCTTTAGTTTCGATATATCGCATTCTAGAAGAATGTCACATTCTTTTCTCACTATTACCACAAAATGATTACCGCCGATCATGAGCGCTTTTCTTCAGCAAACTCTCAATGGTTTCGATATAGAATTAAAATTAATTAACCTCTTTTCAGCTTTGGAAAAACATGTATGCAAACCCACATTTCAAATGAATTACATAATTCTGAAGAGAGAAAAAAATGAACGGTGGAAACGATTCAACTCGGAGTTGACACATTTGGAAATGTCGTTAACTCGTTTTTATTGTCTTTCAAATATTCGATCGAGTTGCTTTTTCTCGTTTACCATACAGAAGTAAACGGAGGGAATTTAAACATATCGAATGCTATCTCTCTCCCTCTCTCTATTGAACGGATTGTGTTATCAAACACGCAACATCAGAAAGCATGTTCAATTACATTCCCATTCATTAAATGCACATCGTGTTTGCTTTGATTCTGTCATTTTCAATACGCGCAACATAGTGCCATTGAGTGAAAACAAAGCCTTCAAAAATTGTTATTATTAGCATTTTTTTCTTCATCTAATTCTCTGTATGCGTGTGTATGCGACTTGAAATCGATGAACATCTGAATGTGAAAATATGCATGCGTAAATAAGACGCGGGGAGAGTCACACAGCAAGAGAGAACGATGACGACGAAGAATGAAAAAAATTCCAATTTGAATCGATTAGATTCTCTATTTCCCATATTAGCCGGAGAGACATTTTCAACGGTTTAACATATGAATTGAATTCCACGATTGTGACAATTTGAATGCAAATGAAGGAAAATTCAACAAGCGACCCAATTTAACATAATCGGTTAAAACGAACGATAACGCCAGAAAATAGCTCATATTGTGACATGAGAGCTAAGCAAACATGAAAACGTTCTTTTTTCCCCTGTATGCTGAAAATCAAATGCACACATATGGAATCTCTACTGTTTTTTTTTCTCATGCTTTTGGTTCAATGGCTCAAACAATTTCATCCGATTAATTCTCTCATTTTTTCTCTCTCATACTCATTCGAATTTTTTTTTCTGGTCGTGGCAATAAGCGTAGTAATGGCAATTTATATGCATTGCCCATTTTCATTTCCAAACGGATTTCCCGATTATTTCACAATTTTTATCATTCAAAGCCATCGAAATGTCGCGTTGAGTTCAAAAGTGCGCCATAATTCTTTGCGTTTATGTAAACCGTTCAATTCAATACTGTGTGTTAACCGATATGCACTCGCTGCTTTGTGTGTGTGTATGTGTGTGTGTGTGATCTGGTTTTTTCCTTCTCACGAACGTGACGAACATGAAAGGCGACAAAACCATTTGATTAGCGAGACTGCATTGACTTTTCTATATAGATTGGTGGAGTGTGTATGTGCGCGCATTGTAGACAACCGCACAATTTCCCATCGTGTGAATTTTATTAATTAATTTATCAATTTTTGGTTTAGAACTTCAAACCGCAAACTTTGTTTGTTTTAAACAAGTTATCGGAAGTTTGCGCTTGTACAAATAGATCGATAAATCATGAGTAAAATATTAGGCATTGTTTGAGGTTGGCGTTTGAAGTATTTTTGTTTGCATTTTCTCGGATTTCTTTTAGCTTGTTGTTGAGTCGAATTCCTCGAAGAACGACACATCAAAAAGAGACAAGAGCGAAAGAGGGAGAGAGAGAGAGAGTTGAAAGGAAAACATGAACCTTGCCTTGATCAAATCAATCGTCGGATTGTATTAATTACTTGAAAATTGTTTCTGTTTTTCTCCCGCGCTTAATTCGCTGAGTGAGAAAAGCAATGAAACCGTTTTCCAGATCTGTTGGCATAACAGTTAAGACGATTCGTTATAAGCTGATTCCGTACAACACCGACAAACGTTGTTTACATTGGGACGCGTCGAGACAAATAATACAAGTCTTCGTGATGTTGTTGTACTTGTCAAAGAAAGACGCTTTGATTCGCCAGAAAGATGTTTCAGCATTCAGTTTGATGGGTAATCGGTTTTGTGTGTGCTCTAATTAAAACAAAGCACCTTTAAGACGCTGACTCACTGCCAGACTGACACATTGATTTTTTCTATGCTGTTTATTCAACTGGTACCTAGTATGTGTAACTCTATACGAAATAAAATACCGTATTCATTTCAGCCATTCAATATTGATCGAAAAACTTACGCAACCTTCAATACGAAAATGTAGTAAATTGATTGTGTGCGGCGCTCAACTCACCTGTAAGGAAAGGAAGAAGAAATATTTGTTAGAATTGATTGGTAAAATTTCAACTTTTCAGAGAGAAAAAAATGAAAAATTCTCATTCAATAAGAAAAACAGCAGCAAGTAAGTGGTTCTCCCCGATTTTTAATAAGGTTTCAATGGAAGAGAGAAGTGATGTGGCGTCAAAAGCACCTTGCGGTCGTCTCAATTGCATACAGTTGTGGTTCGTTAATCATATCAAGAGATCAAAAACGGAGAGAGAGAGAGAGAGAGAGAGAGAGAGAGAGAGAGAGAGAGA
>NW_022595264.1:461925-538949 GCF_009176505.1 Sitodiplosis mosellana | reverse complement strand
GAGAGAGAGAGAGAGAGAGAGAGAGAGAGAGAGAGAGAGAGAGAAGGAGCAAACGTAGCGGGAAACAGTGTTCACGAGAAACAAACGAAATGAGACGATGGAAATGAAATGTTTTGTTGTGGCAAAGCCTCTTAACATAAATTCGGGGATATGGCAACTAAGTTTAAAAGGCCCCTTTTTTCTCTTCAGTGTTGTGCATGTTTGTAAAATACATTGTCAATCAATGGAGCCAGCAGCGTAGCAACCGATCCATTGAATCTACCGATAAGAAGAAATAATAAGAATAACTTTTAAGTTGTGAGACTTTCAAAATAAAAAAATATCGGAAAAACGGAAAACATAGCAGTTGAGCAACGCCCAGAGCTAAAATTGAGAGCATCGAACAAAAACGATCGTTTCGTGCTAAAGATTTAAAATTTTAAATGAATTTCCAGTTTTTGGTATTCGAGTGTGTTTGTCTGTCTGTGTGTGTGTGTTTGTCGATTTCGCTGATATATTTACAACGGCTTTATCAGAACACGTGCATGAGGTTGGGCATACATATTCTCAATTTAAAGAGCCGAAAATTCGAAATTGCTTGGCTTGTTTCAACGTTGCCGAAAACCCTAAGATGTCACTTGCTGTTGTTGTTGTTTGCACTGTTGCTGTGCCTGCAATTTTTGTTTTTAAGGCACACACGAAGCAGCAGAGTAAAAAATGCAATCGTTCAATAAATTCCAAGATGAGAATCGCCGACAACGAAAACTGTTGCAATAACACAGTCGAAAATGTATCGGTGGGGCTGAAAGCGAATATATGTTATTAAACAAAACATACGATTCGAGCCATTTAAAAACAATGAGAAAGGAACAACAACAAGATCAGAAAAGAAATGCGCGCGAAATGAGGTACGCTTTGTGTATGTGCATCATATATAGTGAACGAATGAAATTTGTAAACAAGATGCGTGCCATTGTGAGATCAGGAGAAAGAGATACTAACGAAAAAGGTAAAAACAACGATGACGACAATAACACACGAGCAGTTAAAAATAACGCGCGCGCGCACACACGGGAGAAAAGAAAAAAATCACAAGAAAATAAAAAGCAGATTCGTTGCACATGCATTTCAGGCGTCATTTAAAAGTGTACTCGTTTTTTTTCGCTCGTTTCGGTTAATCGGCTGTAATTTTATGATTTGTTGATGTTTTCGTGGAAGAAATACGAAGCGAGAAACATGAAACGATTGATGCTGTAGTAAAGTTCTGACAGCGTTTAAAAACCTTAAAATGAAATCTGAACGCGTCGAATGTATTATGCATGGCGCGTTTCGCCACTATTTTACACATTCGTTGCGTTCTGGGCGTTGGATTCCATTTTATTGATGCATGGGGAATTTGTAAATGTCACAAACGTTGATTTGACAAGTTAAGCAGAGAGCAAGAGCAAGAGCGAGAGAGAGAGAGAGAGAGAGAGAGAGAGAGAGAGAGAGAGTTTGACCGAGCGGGAACCGACAAGAATCCGACTTAAAAGCGAAATAACCCATCAGATTAATTTATACTGGCTGTGGCCAGAATTGGAATACGCTCGTTTCTCATACCTTGAAAAAAGATTAAAATGAGAACAGAAGGAGCGTACGAAATGAGAAAAATACACATCGACAAAAAATGAAACCGGACCGAATCGAGAGAGTCGATGGCCATAATAATCAGTACAGTCAGATGAAATACTCGTCAATAAAATGCTGTTACTGCTCTTCGTATCGCTTTTTATTTTCGTTTCATTATTACCTTTTTCCTCTTCGAAGTTAGTTTCGGTTGTGGCAATCGCCAGTTAAATAACAAACGCATAAAACATTTCTTTGTCTCTTTCTGGAAGTAAGGTGAAAAGGGAATGCAGAGAGGAAAAAACACAACAACAAGAAGAGTTTCATGTGACGGCGCGCGTATCACTTACATTTTAGATGCGTTACATTCACATACGCACAACTTTTTGGCCGTTACCGCCACACACCACACAGTGACAGAGAGATGGAAGCGAAGCAGACGTAAACAAAGCACGTACATGTGTTGGTGTTTGCATCAAGTGATAACTGAAATGGTATACGCACACACATACGCATTGGGTGAACGAAAGAAGAAATAAACAAGACAAGAAGAAGAAAAATAATAAGTTTTACCAGTTTCCCCTTCTTGCCTTTGCACACGGACGGCCCAAAATGAAAGAGAGAACATTTGATGCAACTAAACTAATAAGATTTAATAAATAAAAGTTGTGCTGAATGCAAGCCAACATATGAGTTTCCACGTTTTCCAAATTTTTTTCTCTTTACTTTTCTCGCTCATTTTTTGACGGAAAAAAAATGGTTTCATTAAAAACTCAAAAGAAAATAAAATGAAGAAGGGAACAAAAACAACAACGCATGCTGAAAAGAACATGCATTTACGTTGAAGATACTCGAAGTGCACCGAACACTGATGGCAAGCAACGAAAACAAAGAGTAGAAAAAAAAAGAAGTACAGTCATAACAAAAGACATTCTTACGAGTGTGTTTGAGTGAATTTTTTTGTTCGAAACGTGTGCTGCTGTTGCTGCTACACACACACTGCACATGCATTCCCTCAACAGCCGAAAACGTTGAAAACTCAAGAGTTTGTTGAGTGAACGAGCAAACGCGCGCGCGATATATCCAAGTCACACACACACAGTATGTATGCCATGTGTTCATCATCGAAAGAGAAACGTGGTTTGCGTTTAAGCTTGGATTTTGTTCTCTTGCGCTCAAGCATGAGAACGGCATTTTAGTCGAAAAATCGAAACCGTCACCAATTCTTGCGGTGTTTTCATATATTGAATACCGCCAGAAAAAAAAGCAACACCATTTCTTATTGGAATTTATCGATAAGCTTGAATCATACTGATCAGCACAACCGTTTTTATTATTTTTTTTCTTTGCTCCTCTTTGTTTTCCTCTCAGTCACTGGCGTGCGCGTCCTAAACAACAACAAAAATCACACACATTTAACCGAATTCATGGAAAATTTCATTTTTATTGCAACCTAATCCATTGAACAGAGCAAATGTATAGCTGATTGGTTTTGCTAACGCCAGAACGTCACGTATTTTGATTCTGAATCATAATTTTATTGCTTATTTGTTCGGTGCTATTTTTGGTCGGTGGCTGCCGGTTTTTTTTTTGCATTCATACTGTTTTTTTTTTACTTCGATTAGCTTTGTTTTTTTGCGCGTTGCCGAAATATGAACGACTGTAAATAAAACAGAGAGAGAGAGAGAGAGACGCAAAAATACGTTACTGGTTGAACGTAAATCGCAAATCTTGCATTTAAACGGGCGTACCCACGAGTAATGGAGAATAATTTACGATGTGCAAATGTGGTGACAACCAAAATTGCAATCTCTGCTTTGTACGCGTCATGAAAGCGTTTTTGAAATAAAGACATACGAAATCCAAACGGAAACTTGCCGATAAATTTTTCTTTTTTCTTTTCGCATAAGCATGCATGGGCACGAAAGAGTGAGAGAGCGGGACCGAGAGAGTGAGAACGAGAACTGATTAAATCGGAGCTGTGGTTGGCACTTAAAATTATCGTAAGTAACGAGTTCCGACTAAAAGAAGATTGCAAAAAGCATTAAGTGCATAGCGTAACAAGTGAATTTACTTTTGTAACTATAACTAATGGTGCCTTTTCGTTTCGACGTCGTCGTCGTTACTGTTGCTGTGTCTGTTGCTAGCTGGTGCCGTATTTAGTTTTTATTTCATTTTTTTTCTGCTCTCCTCTCAGTTTCTCCTCGGTTTGTTCTGTGTATGAGCATTTCCAAATGTGGAAAACTGAAAAAAATGTTGCAGTGTCGTGCCGCGACTGCCTTGCCTTCCAACATCCATCGCGCGCGCACACACAACGGCCAGCTGCTTCAACTAATGTTCAATTACTCGCAAATTGATTTGTAGTTCGCATAATGGCAGTGCATTTTTCTCATTCTGCACAATATTTTGGTGCACACACTGTGTGCCCAAACCAGAGAGACAGACAGACAGATAGAGGCAGATAGAACGCATGCAGCAAATAAAATATAATTATAATTCTATGGCTACCGCTAATGCAGTCGCAAAATTAAATCAATAACAAAAATGTGTGTAATGAAAATAGAATTTAAAGTTACGTTTCATTTTATATTACTATCATCATTATCATCATCATCGATGCAATGCGTAATTTTAAATGTGCGCGCGGTAAAAAAGAAGCCGGTTTCTTTATTATACATTAGCATTAAACTCTTTTTTTTCGTTCAGTTTCAGTATCCAGTATAGAATATTTGTGAGTTGATTGCTGTGGCCGTTGATCGAATATGCGAGTTCTCATCGTGAAATCGAAAATCGATAATGCATTCCATACATAAATATTAATATAACGAACCTTTGGACCATTTTGCATGCTCAGACCCGATCGTTAAGTAAACACATTTTGAGCTTTGCGATATTTTATTATTATTATTTGTTGTTTCGCTTTCTTTAATTTTGCGTTGCGCGCGATCAAGCTAAAATGAAACACTTAGCTTCGTTTGAAGTTGAACGAAAAAAAATAGTGAAGAGAGAGAGAGAGAGAACGAAAAAAACAGCAACCTCATCACAAAAAGCAATGTTATTTAATATTTGCATTAAAGTGCACATAAATTCTCATGCTGAGAGTGCATTCCATTCAGCGGAATGCAACGTCGATGGTTTCGTTCGGTACAGTACAAAGGTAGGAAAATTGCTGAACGCCGCATATTTTTTTCTCTCTTCTGCTGCTTCTTCTTCTTCTTCATAATGCCTTCTATCTCTGTCTTCAAATTGCTCTATCGATATATTACCCAAGTAATGGACAATAATTTCTCTCTATGCCTTTGTTTAGCTTGCTTTTTCTTAGAAAACACATTTTGGCTTGGGCATTTTTCTTCTTTTTGATTTGTGCAACGGATAAATGAACCCATTCAAGTGAACACACATGAGTGTGTTTTTTTTTCTTCTTCTTTGTCGTCGTCTTTTGCTCTGGCTCGTTAGCAGTGCTCTCTCGTTTGTCGAGCCAAAACGATGATCACATGTTTGAAATATTACGTACTGAAATGACACAATTGGCTATTGCAAGTGAATTGACCCGTTCACATTATTTGCTCATACACACAGTGTCTCTCTCGTACACAATTACACATACACACGCACACACACACACACACACACCGAACAGTACAAGTCCCATATGTTCGCGGAATTTATTCGCCAATATATTACCGCACGAGTAGTTTGGTTTTTTCTCCTTCTTATTTTCATTCCTAGTTTTTTCGTTGTTCGTCGTGTCTTTCTCTCCCTCCCTCCCGTAGTATTTCTTTCTTATTTTTTGTGTCGTTTGTCGTGTCTTTCTCTCGCACACGTTCAAAGCAATTTCAACGTCGATTCATTTCGATTTTTAATAGAAAAATGCACTCGATTCACTTGAACCGCAGTCTCGCGCTGCATTCCCAAAGGCAGGAGCAAGAGAGCGGCCCGCACGGCAAGGAGAATGAAAGAAAAGGCTTGTTGTTTATTATTAGATAAATGAGATGTTTTGAATTGGAAGGCCGTTCATTCACATCGAGCATGATTAAAATCTCTCATCGAACTGCGACACACAACGACACAAACGCGACGGCAACGGCAACGGCAACGGGCTACTGAGTGCAATGCACAGTCATACACAAATAGTATACTATTTATTTAGATAGAGTTCAATAGATTCGCTTGATTCGCATTCATTGTGTGCAATGGTGCATTTCGCATTTCGTATATTTATATTTGGTATTTGGTTTATGCTGTTTGAACAATTTAATTTTACATAATTCTTGGCTCGAGCTCAGACAGTTCGACAGATTGTTGTTGCTGCTGTTTTTTCTTTCTCGTCTATTTTATATACGCGCGGACACATTTTACACACAATTGGATGCGTTTTCCTTTATAAATTCACATGTTTCACCCAGAACCAGAGAAAAAAAACAATAACCATTACAACACTTATGTTTTATAATGAGATTTGAATCATTAAAATTAATAGATTACATTGTAGTTGTTGTTATAGGACGTTTTAAAATCAACAAAAGCTGCAATAAACATGATTATACGAGCTCTTATCGCAATTAATTTGCATTTGTTGTAAAATAGATGACGAAGAAAAACAACACACGCAGAGCGAGACAACGACGACGACAACAGCAGCAGCAGCGGTAACGACGACAAAAACCTTAATAATAAGAATTGTTATTCACTTGATTTGCAAAGAAAATTCAATTGAGAGATATTTTCAAGGGAAGCATTAAACTGCCATAATCATATTGCTACTTGCATAAATTCGAATTAAACAAGAGCAAACATTGTGTGTAGAAGAGACCTTTATGTAATTTTCAAGTTTGAGAGAAAAAAAATTAATAACAAATTGACAATCTGAATGACTGATTTTTTTCTTTCTGCTTTGACTAAGGCATTTTGTGAAAAGAGCCGTTTCATATCAAATTGCAATGTGGCTAAAAATAGAATATTTCTTGCCTTGACTGCAACCAAAGAAGAGAGAAGCACATGCACGGCGGAACGTTTAAGCGAGCGTATTGTGTGTGTATGTGTTTTTGTTGTAAACATTGCGCAATCGGAACTCAATGCACACATCTTACACGTTCATCAAGAAAGTAACAAACGTGTTGCATTCAAAGACTGAAAAATCCTCTGTTGTGCGCTTCATTTGGTGAGTTTTTTGGTTTGAAAATGGCTGTGCCGTGTGTGAACAAGCACGTCGTTGCATGGCATGTTATGTGTGGTGCGCGAACAATAGGCGAACAAAAGCCAAAATGAAAAAAGAGGGAAACGACAAAGGAAAAGAGTGAAAGAGAGAGAGAATCAAAAACAACGACAAAATAGCTCAACACACAGCTGCTGCTCTGGTTGCAGTTGTGTTATTTCATTGTGTTGTTTCTGCGCGTTGCTCATGTGAAGCCTTCGAAGGCTGCATCGTACAACCGAAAAAACCACGTGGTTTTTTTCTTCTTCTTCGTTTCGTTGCTTTGCGCTTAAAACGAAGCCAAATATAAATCCATATGTTCGTGATGCTCCAATTAATACCTCGTATTTAAAAAGATTTGTTTGTTTTTATCTCTGTCAAGTAAAGACGCATTAGTGGGATGAACATTTTAGATGGAGTCTGTATGTAGCGCACATTAGAGAGTGTCTGACATCGCGAATTCTGTAGCTCGTCATCGTCATCATCATTATCAACATTCTAAATTCAGATTCTATTCGCTGGTGGTGAACCACGTGCTTCAAGCGCATAATATTCAGCAATTCAATATGCTTACACACATACACAGCGTATTAATTTGTGGCAGCTCGCGTAAGTCTGATTTTGATGCAAAACACCAGCTAACAAGTGACGTGATCTAATAGCTGTGCCAAAGTGAATGGCAAACAACTCATTGGAATTTTCTCCGGTGCAATTTCAAATAATTTGCTTTCGTATATAGTTTTTCGTCGACTTATTTGGTCATAAAATTGTGGTATTTGCATAAAAGTTACGCTCGGTGTCAAGCACCTACTAATTATACATTTTGTTGTCACACCATAAAACGACGTGTGTATATGTGCTTGCGAATGCCAAAGCGCACCAGCCGGCCGCACATTCCACGCATACAATATTTTAACAACTGGATTCTATTGGCTGGAAAGAATGTTTTGAACAACAACAACGGCATATTGTTCCATTCTCTCTCTCTATCTCTCTCGATCACTGTCTATATCTCATGTGCATTACCATTTTAGTATGCAATAAAAAGCGTGTTTTCACAAAAGAGTTGATGGCTTTTGCACCGGGACACATTCCTGAACGGTTTCAAATGCCACACGTCTATATCGTCTTCGCTCTGTGGCGAGGCTGACAGAGTATCATTATGTGAGATAATGCTCTTTCCCCGAAAACGTATCGATAGCGAACGATAGAGAGAGAGAGAGAGAGAGAGAGAGAGAGAGAGAGAGAGAAAGAAAAGAAATGTGTGTTTTGTTTTGACGCTTCAACGAACATCGTGTGTGCATGTGTTTGGATCAAAAAGATTGGCTTTCGAATGGGTTTCATTGTTGCCGCTAGTGTTTAGCAGCTTTTGAACTTATGCTAATTGGATACTAAACGGTAAACAAAGAGCATCAGTAAAAACCAAATACCAAAAGTGTTTACGAAGTATGCTCATTTTATGTGCGGTGTGTGTGTGTGTACCTGTGTGATCGATGCCATTTTCAAGTTCCGTCAACACAAAGGGAATTTGACGACCGCATTGCAAAAACTTATGAATGATGCTGGACGTGCACATCAAACAAGATGCAAAACAACAACGAAATACGATGATGTTTCGACATGGCTTTTGAAATACTTTTTGAAAATTCACTTTGATCTACCGCTCGAAAGCAATGAGTTAAAGAAACGATTGATTCTCAACCAACCAACTGACCGACCGACCAAACAAAACAAAATAAATATGTATGAAGATAAATGAACGGAAGATTTCATATGATAACAATAACAGCAACGATGAGAAAGACACGCAAATAAAAGTGCTGTGCTGTCAAAAACTACTGCGCATTTTATTTGGCCACAAATTTTTGGTGACATTCTAAAACCTAGGCAGAAAAAAAACTTGAATATCATACAATAAATTTGTGTGTGTCATGCAGGCAAGTGGATGCGCGAGCGCCCGTACACACATAGAGAGATATTGATAGAGCAATAGGTGTCGGAAATGGCATGTTGGTGGCCAAAACGTCGTATATGTATGTGCAAACAAATAATTTAACGACAAAAACAAACGTCGTTATGGGCAAACGCATACAGCGTTAATAAAATCTAACAGATTGTTCACATGAAAATGGTGGCATTCGAGAGTGGCCGTTGTTGTTGCCGCCGCCGATATAGTAAATCGCAAATTAATATGACACAAATAACGAAATGCTTATGCTTTCGGGTCGGTGCACGCTTATGTGTGCTTTTATCCGTACATTACAATCCAAATATTTTCCACCATTGTAATTAAATACGGTTCATTTTCCGTTTAAGTTCAACCATTCGCGCTTGGTCGCACGACAAACGGTATGCTGTTGCCCTGCCAGCGCGCGAATAAGTTCGATGAGCATAGGCAATAGGCATACACATGAGTTCTACTGGGCTGCATATATATTTTACACACTATGGGTACGCGCGCTCTTTCTCTTTCTATCGGCCGCTTTTTTCATCTCGATGCGCGCTGTTCTCGTTATCGCTCATTCACTCACTTTGCACTTTGTTAACATTCGATCGAGCGAAATTCGATTCACACATGCAAACACACAGTGAAATAAATATTTGATACTGATTATATATTGCTTAAATGTTAGGCGCGCAAAGCCGTAAAATGTCGGTGTAGTACTCGCTATGTGTGTATATGTGTCTGTATGTGCACTATGTGTCTTAACTGTTGCGCGTCGATCGATTGATGCTGTGTGTGCGGCCTTTGCAATAGCAATAGGTAAACCTTGTAAACAATTTATTGCGCCGTTAGCTATTTGAATTACATAATGAGTCAAGTGAGGCGATTTCTTATTCATGCGATTTCAAGTGGATTGACTTGAGTTTTTTTTTTTGCTCGCCTGTTCGTTGCTTCTTTCTTCTTCGTTCTTTTCTCATGCAATTCTAATGAGAGACCCGTTTGAACAAAGCACAAAACACATTCGTGCTGCTGCCGATTTATTTTGCATTCCTTAAATCCATTCATTATCAACATAGTTATTTTGAAAATAGCCCGTTTTAGTTTTCCTAGGATGCTAATATTTACAATACAACAAAACAAAAAAAGAGCTGCGTCATTCCACTCTGATAATAATACATTGAAAGATGCGAAATACATTTTGATAATAACACTTTGTCAACGGTTGATTATCATTCGTTTGCCTTCTATGTACACAATCAATTACTGTCTGAATCTTTCGCTCTCTCCCTCTATCGTTCTTTATTTGCGCGCAAACACAATACAACCGACTTCTTGGTTGCTCCCCACCTCTTGCGGCGCACACCCGATCCATTCACACAATTCGGGGATTTTTTATCTGCGCAGTTTGAATGTTGTTTTTCAACAAATTTCATCTAGGTGTATTTTTAGAATGCTCACCAGAATCATTATCATTATTATTCAAACAATCAGAAACTTGTACATCACGTTTTTGTGATCGTTGCTGCTGCTGCTGTTACAGCGCCAATATTTGTTTACATTTTGCGTTGCATTCTCGAAATTGGTTTTCGTGTGACGTCGCGTATTGTATTGTGTTGAATGCCATTGCTCATTTTTCAGCGGTGCGCGATTCTCCAGAGGCAAAATGTCGTTGAATGAATAGAAGAATAAAAAATGATTCACTCGAACATTCAGTAAATAGCACTGCTGCCGTCAGTAGAAGCGAGATAGAGAGAGAGAGTGAGAGGGTGATGTAAAAGTTTGCGGAAGAATGACGGATGTGTGAATGAATTCAAGTCTTCAGAATCCAATCCAATCAATCGACTCTTCGAAAAGGAATGTGATGATCAGAGTACAACGTCCGCCCCCCTGCTGCAATCAAACAATGGCGCACCGTTAATAGAATGGCCGAAATGATGCGAATTGATAAAAATAGCCCATTATTTGCGATCGCAATTAAATCAGAGATAATGCCATAGAAATAGAAACAAAAAAACGAACACGTTGTTGAATTTTATATTGAATTTGCTAGTACTAATTGATTTTATTGCGCCGCTTTCATTTTATCTCTGAATCGAAATAACATTTTAATCTATCAAACAATGAACGCAGCACAAAAACAAATGTCCGTCGAATCCAGCACGAACAGGTCGAGCACACAGAGAAAATGAACATCATGTTGTATGGCATACAGCAAACAACAACACGATTACTACACCAACCGACATTCTGTAATAATAATAATACATTTTTCTCATATATTTTTTTTTTATTCTGAAAGCTGCTGCTTTTCTGTTCGTTGAATAAATCAAAAAACATCTGATTGTGTTTATTACACAGAGCGCGCGCGGCTCTAGAACATTTACTATACCACGGATCAGGATTGTATCGTGTGTACAGTCTCGCACATTGACGGCGGCGGTGGCGGCAACAGCAACAGCAGCAGCAGCGACGACGGCAGTGTGTTCTGTGTGTGGCAGTGCTCTCGTTCGAGTTTTTGTTGTGAATGAGTGAATGAATGAAGGCGTTTAAATTTATTATTATTATTGTTATACTATTTTATACTATTATTTTGTAGAGGAATTGAGTGAGCATTTGCTGTGGCAATGAGCAACGAGTCAGTGCACGTTCGCTCGTTCGCGATGTATGGTTTTTGTGTGTTGAATTTGTCCGTTCGTTGCATTCGTACCGTATGCTCTTTATTCTTTTATTTAGATATTAGATGTGTGATTCTTTCCGTCTCTTTCTTGGCTTGATTTCGATGTGTCGGTATGTTTCACGCGCTAAAAATTGCAGCTGGTTGGGCTTTTCGGCTCGCCTCTCTCGGCTAATGTTCGTAATAACGCATTATTTTTATGGTGTTGTATGTGTCTTTTGCCTCCATCATTTGGACGGTGGTGGTGACGTCGCGCGCAGTGACCATCCAATGACTACCTCAATAATATTTTAATTATTACCAAATGGGCTAGATTATGCATTACGACTATTCAACTTGATTCGATCGGAGTGCCGTTTTGTGTCGACAGCTAACGCTATTCGATGACTATTTTCGATTTGAAATTACAGCGCTTCAGCTGGTCGGCTCATACGCTTGCTATGCCCATATAAGCAACGATGTATCGTTATATCGTGAAATGAAACCACACTGCGCTGACGGATGGCTTGATGTGAAGCAGCAACAAGAACAGCGACACACAAAAACAACAACGAAAAAACAGTCAAGCTCTCTATTAATTAATTCAGAAAATATTTATGGCATTAGTCATATTCGCGCCGTTTCTATGCTTGAATTGGGCACACACATGTCATTTATTTGGCATTTTTCATTTGAGCGCGTTCAATGCATCACTGCACCGAGTGAGCGAGCGCGCGAGTGCGCACAGTGTGTGAGTGCACAGATGACAACTTTTCAATGATTAAAGCTCGGCAGCCAATCAATGATGCATAAGTGAGGCTTTACTAAAGGCTCGCAAAATGTCTCGCAGTTAATTGAAAATGCGGGTACACACATACACCACTGTTTGGAACAGATACAAGCCAAGCTCTAGCTCTCAATGCAAAATTATAATTGCAAAAAGAAAGTTGATGTCATTGAACATTTATGCATGATGACGACGACGACGACGACGACGATGACACTCTTCCAACAACAGCAACATACATTGTATACACTATACAGAGATACAAACACATGAGAATCAATTGAAATTTGGAACGGATGCACGAATGATGGTTTATTTTTAACATTCAACTCATTTAGACTACATTTTTGTTTTGGTTACCGTTGTTTGTTGTTGCTCTTGCTGCTGTCGTGGTTGCTCTTCTTTTTATTTGCCACATCTATTTATACACTTTCGAAATTGTTTGCTTTATGATTGCAAAGCAAAAATCACTTATAGTATATAACAAGAATGAGAAGCCTCAAACGGAACATGCTTGAATTGCCAATTGAACACACACACACACACACACACGTTCCGTATTCTTCCCCAATTGATCAATGTGTCACCTATAAGATTTTTAGAATTAACGACTCATCGTGATCGTACACATTGTTGCTGTTGGCATTTACACGGCGCGCATGCTTTTATTTTCATTGTATATTCCATTGCTTACACATTTCACGACATTGTTTACGTATTTCATTTAATTTTGCAGCATGAGTAATGTGATCGAGAACTGTCGGCTGAAGTGTATGACAATGATGGCGAAAATGATGCCAAATTGTGATGTGTGCGTGCGTGTGTATCTATGTTTTGTATGATTAGAAAATTGCGGGAAAGCAAAAAGTGTCACGAAACATGCGGATTCTCACGCAATATCAGAAGCTTGTTTTTGCTTTTATCCAATGATCTACCATCACTGCCGAAGCGAGAGCTGACATCAAAAAAATAAATCTTATACGATTTGATAACAAGCTAACAAAGAATGTGAGAAGTGACACGTATAATTTTCTCATAAAACGGAACAGCTTTTAATCAACGATGGTAAAAAAAAAAGAAAATGTATCTCATTTCGGTGTTGTGAGTTATTTTTCCTGCAGAAAATATGCCTCATGTCCATAAATATGTTGCATGGCTTTGTCACCGATATGTATGTGAATACCGTTTTAATGTTACCATCGACTGACTGTTCCGAGCTGTTCTCAATGCGTGCGTGTATGTGTGTGAGAGAGTGAGAGAGTGTGTTTTGGCTTCATTTGAGAAATTATTGCTGACATGTTTGACGTTTGTGTGAATACAAATGTGGATATTGATTTTGTCAATGGATGTGTGATAAAATCGTTTTGTAAAATCAAGCCCAGCAAGCATAAATAACAAGGCAATTTGCGTGAGAACCACATGCGACAGCCACAGTGTTGCTACTACTGCTGTTGCTGTTGCTGCTACTGCTACTGCCGCCACAACTCATCGAATCAGCCACTAGAAAAACTGTTGTATGAATAATAACAAGTTGTCGCCTTAGGCTGGCTAAAGTTGTGCACAATTACGGTTTAGAATTAAACTGAGTAATAAAAAAGCAAACGTCGTCGCGGCGAAATGGAATAACAAATGAATGCGTCATCCGAATACGAATGGTTTGATGTGGAAGAAACAACCGCAATGTTTTTTTTTCTCTCGCCATACATCGCTCCAGATGAGTCAGTTCGGTACAATCAGCTATTCCGAATGAAGTAGCAGTGCAAGAGAGAGAGAGAAACGAGCGCTGCCACTTCGGAAATGAGTGGGCAAAATTCCGCTGTAAAAACTAAATGATCGCTTGCAATATATGCAAAACGCATAGCTAAATCGTCATTCATCAGATGATTTGAATAGCAGTGGCACTTTGTACACATAACACATGATGTGATGACATAAGCCAATCGCTTCGTATCACTTATCTTAGTCGGAAAGCGTGCAAGGCTATGGTCGTCGTCGTCGTCGTCGTCGAAACAACTAGAAACAGATATATAAATATCTTTTTTTTCTCTCTCTTCTTCTCTTCGCCTCAAACTGGAAAACAAGTGGTCACAATTCCGATTCACAGGCAATAAAATTTCGTGGAATTTCAGCCGGATAGAACTCATTCGGCTTTTATCGACATTCCAGCACAGCACGAGAAAAAATGCTATGAATGAATGAATTGAAATGAATGAAGTTTTTAATATTCTCTTCATACACACACACACACACACAAACACAATTGCATCGCACACAATACCAAACCGGTAGCTTACACATCACCATATGGTATGGTGTTAAATGACACCGAGCAAAGCGAGAGAAAGACAGCGATACGGAGAATGAAAAGTCAACAAGCTTATGTAGACTTAATGGCAAACGCAAAACCAACCACTTTTATTTAAATTTTGCCATTGTCGTTGAAAATCTCGGTACGATCATCGCAGTGATATTGTTTACTTATTGAGGGCAAATTTTTTTCTGCTCAAGTGACAATAAACGTTTGCCCACAAGCCAAAATTAGAAACATCATTCAGAGGAAACCGATTCATATTTTCGTTTGAGGGGGAAAAATCATCGAAAAATCAAAATAAACCACTCAAAACCAGCTGAAACGAAGATTCATCATTGCGAATCATTAATTTGTGTCACTTGGCATTCGTACAAGGCAATCACATTTCGCTATCAGCGAGTTGACGATAATTTTTCTGCGAAAAAGCACTAACGGCAATGTGATGTGACGATGGTCGTTTTGAACGAAAATGATTCATCGCGCTCATTTACGAGTTATCAGTTAAAATTATGTGCATGACGTGGTTTGGATGTGGCGACGACGACGGCGAAAAAAATCACCAAAAATAACAATTCTCAATTACTCGATAAATCAAACAGTGGCGACAGTGAGTCATTCGGAGAATGAACTGTTGTCAAAAAAAGAGATGTGTAACAACACCACAGAAGTGGCTCATGTGTTTGTTCAACGGCAATTATTACTTGAGTCTCTCTCTTTTGATTCATGAAAAATATGATTCCATTCATAAAATTTGAACCTTGGAATTAGTCATCGTCGATAAACACAATGACTTTAAAGTAGTCGCACATATTGTTTGGCATTTTCAAACATGTTTGAACATAAACTTCAAAAGTCGGTGTTTATGTTTCCATATAGTTGAAGTGGTTGCGGCATAAATTGATTTGGCCCGCGGGCACATCACTGCTTCAATGCGTCGCCGTCGTCGATGTGAACAAACCGCAATCGGTTTTGTGCTCGATGGAGCAAGAGCAAGCAGCTCTTTTGTCTCTAAATAAAATGACGGCTTTATGATGGATACTCTCTGTGATTTTGCCATTTAATTTTCTGTACTGCGAATGTGTACGCACGCAGAATTCACATTCATACGAAGCGCACTACTTATATATGCGTGATTACGTTTTTTTTTCGTTTGTTCGCTCTCTACGATGAAAAAAGATGAAACGGTTTATATTGCACAAACAGCAGAAGCGAAAAAAAACCTGAATAACGGGGGCGAGAAAGAACCGAGGAGAGAAAAGAAAGATTCGCGAATGAGTTAAAAAACAAAACGCACGCATTATACTTTTTTTTCGTGTTGTTGTCTTGCAATTCGTTAGTGTGTTCATCGATGGTTACGGCGGTAAAGCGTTTTTGAAGTTTGAACTGGTTAAATGGCATTTAGAAAGTTGAAGTAGTATTTCTTTCTTCTTCTTTTGTGCTTCTTTTGATTCTTCGCTGTTCATTCAATTTGATTGCGCTTGATTTCGTTGTTTTCTCTGCAGATTCCCGCTGTTTTTCGCAGAATAAAACTTTGCCAACTGAACACACACACACACTCTCCGTTGAGTTCGAGTTGTATGCGCTGAATACGCAACCGACATGTATTTTGGTCTCTTAGCACTGCTCTCTTCTGTTCACGTGCACATGAGAAGACGAATGAAGTGGAAAATTTGCATTCAAATAACAGAGTGAAAAGTTTAAGGAATCTCAATTTCGCATTCATTTTGCTGTGAAGTGCTTCGTTTAGTTTTTGTGGTGTGTATTTGTATGAGTGATGTTTGAGGAATCTTTCGATGTTCCACTTGTACAGAAAGGCAAGACTCGAAACTCGTCTTCATAACACACACACACAGTGAGAGAGAGAGAGAGAGAGAGCACGCGAGAGACAGCCCGAATCACGAAATCCCAAATGCTAAGTCAACAGTATCGCGAGGGAAATTAACAATCGTACCAAATGCGAGAGTATTTGCATCAATTTACACATTTCTACCGAAAAGGGAAATAAGACGATTTATTAAGCATTCTACCAAAACTATCGAATGGATTCGGAACTTCTCATCAAATGGATTCGGATGAGGTCAATTGCATGGTTCACCAATTAGCGAATTTTCGTTTAATTTGCACCCGATTTTTCCGCATTCAATCGTTAAAACCTACTATGTAATGCTAATAGATAATAATAGTGATATCGAGCGCGCTATGAATTTCGAGAGCGGAAAAATATGAAATTACGGAGGCTAAGAAGTTTCTCATTATGTTTGTGTTGGTGTGGTTGTGGTACGGAACTGAGAGACGCGAAGCCAATTACGACAAAACCCACCGTCACGTAATAATTTATATTTCATCGCAAAAATTGACAAGTTACAATTAGCGTTGATTGCATAAGTCATTGCAGTGGTTGTGTTAACGATGCAACAATATTAGCTGCAACAATGTATCCCAGAAGGCGTTGGGGAACTGCTCTATGTGCTCAAACTAATTCCTCTTCGGAAATTGTCGTTGGCATTTTGAGAGAAAAAAAAACTAGAAAATCCAAATGAGCGGAAAAGAAAATATTAAATAAACAAGCGTTACATTATTATAACGAAACATAGCTGCAATCAAACGGCTATCAATCTCACGACCCACCGCATTGCGAAACCATCCAGTCAAGCCAAGCCAAGCTAAGTCAAGTCAATAAATAAATATTTTTAAAGGTAAACAGTAGTAGTGTGGCTACTTAACCGTATGGCCAGGTACAGTCATCGAGATTAGGTTCCATAATCCATAAACATGTACATTGCGGTACAATGTAACATTGGCTGACATTCGGTACTCGATGTGTTCTTCAAGCAATCAACTTGAAGACTCATAAAAAAGCACATTTTATCTGATAAGCGCGAGCTAAGCGCCTGTGTTCGTGTTCGTGTTCAAGTTGTCCGCTGGGCAAATATCGAGAATTGATCGTATCAATCTTGTGTATGTACTCGATTTATTTATATACAGAAATTGTACAATTTTTGTCCTCTATTTCTCTACTGTTTTGACTGGCGATTTCGGTCGATGCACAAAATTCCATTGATATTTTTTCCAATGCCATTTGGTCCCTTTTTACTGGCCGACAGACTCTATTCGCACACTTAGTGTGACGCATTCCGAATGAGTATGTGCGCAATGTTTTCTTATTTTTGTTTTCTTTCGTCATTCAATTCCAAACTCACTGAATCGCCGTCGTCAAATTAACAAAATATACACAATCGCAAGTCGTAACAGTAAGCGAGACGATAAGAATTTGCCAGCGATCAACAATTGTTGTTGCAACGGTTTCGAACGATAATTTGTGTTTATTTTATTTTTCCACACGGCGGTTAAGTGAGAAGGGATTTGACTATGGCATTTCGCGAGAATCCATTTAGTCGTATGACATTTTTGTTTATTGATTTATATTTCGGACTCTTTCAGGCACTTTATGAACATTGGCGATGATCAAATATCAATGGAATGCACAGTCGGGTTTCACTTTGTTTGTTTATTCAGCTTAATTAAAATGAACAGAAAGATATTTCTATGTGTGTATGTGCATTCCATTGAAACCGGGCCGATTCATTAATATGTTCATCGCGCGTTCTGTGAGTGAAGCAGAAAAAAACAGCAGCAGTAGCAACTTAAGTCAATTTGAACGAGAGGGCTATCTCTTCGTATCGTTTAATTTGTCAAACTAAGGTTTGGCTGGCCAAGGGACCATTCATGTCTTGTACGATGATTGTAATCAGTTTTTTCCGTTTCAACTTTGAATGCGATTGGTTTGTCATCGATTGCTACAGTCAACAATTACCGATTGATTTACAACTTTTTATCTCTAGCTTTCCTAGAATCTGATTAATTCATCGGTTTGCTAACACGGGTAGATAATGATTTACGTTAATGGTGATGCCATTTTTTGTTGTTGTTGCCATAGTTCGGTCAAATCACAGATGATCCGGTGTCAAGTGTAGTGAGAGACACCAATAAAATGATGTGACTGTTTTTTCATCTCTTCTCTTCTTCTTCTTCTTCTTCTTCTTCTTCTTCTTCTTCTTCAAATTGCAACAATTCGTTGCGATGCTTTTTATGCATGTACGTACGCGTGCTTACATTCAATTAATAATAACGCTGGCGAATGAGAGACAGAGGAATCGTATTCCGAATCTATTTGCAGCGCTCGACGGCGGTCACAGTAACAATCAACGAATGACTACACACAGCACAATGATGATGATAAAGAAGAAACAGTAGAGAGAATGAGCAGAAAAAAGAGCAGTGTGGATTCACCATCCATGTGATGTGATTTGTAAAAAAAAATGCCATTAAAATGGTTACGATCACATTATAATACGACCTTGTACATCCTGTTGCAGATTCTTCGACTCATTTCGCTGGATGGATGCATGTGTATATATATTGTGTGCTTTTTTCTGCCGTATGGATGCCGTAGCGTTGAATAATATCAAAGAGATACACGCATAGCGAGAATTCCATTTGAAAACTGGATTCCGTTGGCATTTGACAATGCCTACTGCATACGAAAAAACAGACAACCAATGCCAGTATGCACTGGCTCAACGAAACCAGGATGGCAAGAGCCATTTAAACGAACGAACGGGGCAAAATAATACAAAAATAAATCTAGAAAAAATGCAAGAAATGCATTAACTTGTTCGTTAGGAATAGAGAGAAAGCCACTATGTGTATGTGTACGTATGTGTGTGCGGTGTGATGGCATTCGCATTCGATTCTAAGTAACTAAGAGTAAGAGAGACTGCGCTTTCCGGTACAGGTGTTTACTTTTTTTTTGCTTGAACTCAATTTAATGAAATATTTATCGAGACGACGACTCTGACTGTGACCGAGCAACAGCATAGAAATAGCAACAGCGACAGCATCAACATGGAATAAACCTCCGTAAAAAAAATTCTAGCAAAAGACTGTTCTTCAGTGTATGCTCTAAACCAAATTGATAGAGTAGTTGCCGTGGAACTGCGAAAACAGCATTCAGAAGACATGCCTGCACAACTCAGACACTCAACCATCGTCCACAAGGCGATTGAACAAAGCACTTGTATAATCAATTTCAGTTGGCTCGGGCAATATAAAATATGTGGCGCGAGCGGAACTGGAACCGAACCGAGCGCAGAAAAAATAACGAGCAAACAGACAAGTAATTTTTAATTGAAATAAAACACTAGAGGAGCTCACATTCCAGCCACTTTGATAAACACTCTTTTCTCTTCGCCCGGCTCTCTTGCTCTCTTGCTTCATCCTGAACTGCTGCAAGACAATGAAATTTAACAGCAGCTGGCGACGCTCTACTTGATTTTGACACGAACACATATTGTTTATATGCATGGGGCAAACAGATTCATTGCTGCTGTTGTTGTTGTTGTTGCGAACGCATATTCGCGCTCTCGCCATTTTTTTCCCGTCAAGTGCATGTTTTGGTTTCGATTGGAATTTTTGTGAGCGCGAATATCCAAGCAGAGCGCGTGGCACTCAATGCAAAATGATGTGGTATTGGAGCTACAAAGGAAAATCACTGCATTTGCCCTTTCGGAATGTACACACATTCAATTATCCAAACGCGCTCGCGCATTATTTTTGCGTCTTTGTTTTCGATTTGTTCACTTCACGATCGAATATTAAATTGCTAGCGGATTTTTTTTCCCTTCACACACACACACAAATGCAGTTCGCAAAATAAGTGCTCTCTAGCTATATTATACCCAATACCCGATTGGTTAGTTGGTGGCTGTGTGCAGTTTTTGCTTCTCTCTTTTTTTTCGAAAATGGTAGCCGTTTTAAATGGATTTTACTCTCTTTCTCTCCAGGCTCTTTAAAAAGTAACCGTTCCTTTGATGGAGTCGAACAGGAGCGGTCGCTTCACTTGTGAACATTTGCACGCTCATTTGCTGCTGTTGTTGCTGTTGCCCATGTTGTTGTTGTTTGCCATGTGGAAGAAAATATGGAGGAAAAAATGTGAAGCAACAACAACAACAAAAAGAGAACGACACATAAGGATCACATCTACCACAAGAAACCAATCACAACGATTACCATCGAAGCCAAAGAGTTAAGTTTACTTCTAGATTTCTGTGTATGGTGAACCCGTCTGCCCAACACATGCTTGAAATTACTTGAATGAAGGGTCACCAAATCCGACCGACCGAAAAAAAAAAACACATAACCACACCAACAAATGGTCGTAAAAACTCAACAAATATGCGAAATGAGCACTCTTAATCAGCTACAGTAAGGATTTTCCAACAAGTTCAAATGAATTTTATGATGTTATTATAAATAAACAGCAAACAAAGCAAATATTTTTCCTTTTAAATTGGTTTTTTTTTCTTCATTTTGCACAGTTTGCGCAACGTCCGTCCCTCTCTCTGTCGGCCAGCATGAATCATAAACGCAGTGTAAGTGTATGTGTATATGCAATGTGCATCTATGCCCAAGTATGGCTGAACAAAATCAAGCAAAAAAAATAATAACAGCGAAAAATCCCAGTCGCAATAATGTTCGAAAATAAGGCGAACGAACGAAAAAAACAAAAACAAAATCACATTGCCGCGTACGAGTGAAACGCAAGAAATCAACATCGGAATGTGGTCAGTTTTATTTGCACTGCTTGCCATTATGCTTGATTACTTGTTCTTCTCTTTCTCCGTCTCTCTACTCCGGGGCTGTGCATTGCGAGCGTTCGCAATTTATTGCATACACATGAGCCGAAGCGCAGAAGAAAAAAACAACACAAAACAAACCGAGTCGCGAACCGTTGGCACTTTTATGAAAAGCAACGAAAAAAAAATTGTATCTGTATATATATGAATTTTTATGCGTACGTGCCTTGATTCTAGTTGTCGAAGTGCATTAGCGAAACCATCATGTTTATCAGGCTATGTGCATTTTTTCCCCACTTTGTATTTGTTTATTTCGCGTTTCGTGTGTGTGTGTGTGTGTGTGTGTGTGTGTGTGTGTGTGTGTGTTGGGCGAGAAAGAAGAAAAATGACAACAACAAGGGAAGTGTGCCTTCTTCTTATGAAGTTAATTTTGTTTGTTTGTTAACTTTTTATGGGCTTTGCACATTCCTTTTAGCTGGACTGTTGGTTCTTTTTTCCCTTCTCTCCATACATTTTATGTACGCAATAATTTTTCTTCTCCTGCTCTCTCTCTCTCTTTCCTTCGTTTCATAGGCTTTAAAATTTGGCCACTAAATAAATCTTTCAACTTGCTTTGACCGCATTTCTTTTGAAATCGAACCACCAACAACAAGAACGCTAACCAATAAAATGTGATTCATTGGTTTCTTTGGTGCTGCTGCTTCTTCGTCTTTTTTCTCCTGCTTTTATGCAAAAGCGAATAAAAAATGCTGAACAGGTAGGTCAGGTGGATTGGGATATAATGTGTAAAATGGGTGTGTTTGTGTGAAGACGTTATGAGCTTTTTAAAAGAGAAATTTCATTTTGGTCGGGCGTATGTTTTTTTTACTTCGGCTTCTTCTCCCTTTTTTTTCGTTGAAAGAAAATAAAAATCCGCTTAACACAAACTGAGATTGTATAAGCCGATTTTCAAATAAAATGGACGGTTTTTTTTCTTCCTCGTTGATTTCGAGTTTTGTTTTGTCAAATGTTAAAGTGTACTTAAGCGCGCTGAGATTGATCTCGCTGAAGAAGTTCCAAGCCATTCAGACAGGCCGATGCTGTTGGAAATGAACCATAATAAATGTTAAGTGAATTTTCGTTCTTCTCGTAAACCGACAATAAAATGCCGAATCGTGTAAACTACTATGAAGAAGTGTACATTTTTCACTGGTTTCACCCGCAAAGCTTGGAAAAGATCACACAGCCAGCAGAGCAGCAACACACAGCAACAACTCTCGGCTCTCAGAGATTCAGAGAGTGAATTGCACACCATCATTCAACGCAAAACCGCATTCCAGAATACATACACAGTCGGAATGTTAGTTCGTGAGAACCAAAATAAAACGATCACGAAATGCACAGAGTATGCATACGTCAATATATATGCTATGTGCTTGGGCACAGTGGAAAAAGAGGCCGTAAACGCGCGAGCGCCCGAGAGACACAGAGAAAAGCGCTGGAAATAAAATCGAAAAACCATTTTTGAATTCGACGGGAAATTCGAATGCACATTTTTTCCATCTTTCTTCGAGCTGAGCAAGAGCAAGCACCAATTCCCCTAAAACCAATGAACGGAGAAAAAAAAGAGAATACACACAAACAGACACAATCATAAAAGTTACAGCAATAATAACGGCTAACAGCTGTTTTCGCCACATTATACCAAACCGGCATTTGTTAAGTCAAACATATTAAATGCATTTTCATATAGATGAAAAAAACGTGCAATATCACGGTGCCGGTGCAGCTCTTTTTTTTCGTCGTCGTCGTCGAACGAACAAACGAAAAAAAAGAACAAACATTGAAAATTGAAGTAATAACAACCGTGGAACAGCTAGCAACTTTATCGGTTCCCATTCTCGCTGGCTGCACGTTGTGCTGTGTGATGTTCGCTTGCATTTGCAGACAAAATATTTATAAGCAAAATGCAACCAATGTTATAAACAGAAACAAATAGTTAATAACAATTAGTGTCTAACCACATGACGTTAATTCCATACCGGAATGATAATAAATAATAATGCAGAAAGAAAGCAGAGAAACGCGCATACACGATAAAGGGTCAACGAGTGAGTGAATGAGAGAGACACGGTGTAGGGCATTGGCTTTATGTTTATTTATCGTTTTTTTTCCTCATTTCACGTTCGATATTAATTGTGTGCGATTTAAAGAGCCAATATATTTAAACCGGTGACGACAATCGATTGTAGACTTTGCGTCTCTCTTGTGTTTCTGACTCTGTCTCACTATCTCTTTCTGTGTGTGTATACCCGTTCACTGTGCTACTCTTCCGTTCCAGTTGCTCAGCGCCTCACAAATTTTTATGAATTGAATTTGAAATCATACAAAGTACAGATAAATCTCGTGTATCATCTCCACTTGTATTGTTTTTTACATTGAAGGGCGTTGCACGCACCTTAACATTCACAATACAAACTCAATGCGAGTGGAGACGCCTGATGAAAAATGGCACAGATTGCTAGTGCTAAGGTTTATCTGTACTTTCACGGTTATTCTATGTGGCTGTGGTTTTTCGCTTCGTTATGCACGTAATTTCTATGACAGTCCGGTATGTTGTTGTGTGTTTTTTTTCGTCGTTGTTCAGTGTTTATCTTCTCGCTAAATTTAATTTACATAATTAAGTAGTTGTTCATTTGAAAATTATCTGATTCAACAATAAGTGAGCAGCGCACGAGACAAACGGCAAATGAATTAAATTGAAATGAAACAAAAAAAGACAGAGCAGAGAGTGATAGAAAGGAGAAGAAAAAACGGCAATCAGTGCGCGCACAAAGTTGCCACTTTCATTCACAGTATTTGTTTTAACGCGTTCAAAAGAGCTTTGCTTCGTAAATGGGAGATAAGTGTGAGATTGTTTGCCATTGGCAATTATGAATGAGCCATTGCCGGGTATGACAAAAGCATCAGCAGCAGAAGCAACAGCAATGAAAACAGCTCGATCGCATCGACAACATGGGTAGAGAACAGGAGAAAAAAAAACAATGCGCGAAATAGTTTAACACGATATATCCAAGCGTATTATTATTGAATTTACCTACATCGTGATAAAGAGAAAGCATTTAGCGAACAAAACGAAGACGAAAAGGCGGCTTAAATTAGCTCTGAACGCGGCGCGGCGAGCGAGCGAGTGAGAGAAATAAAAAAAAGGTATAAAATAAAAACGCCAAAGAAAAGATCGACTTCACGGAGAGAAAAGATCGGTATGAGCAATAAAAGTAAAGCGAAAATGCCACAGCAGCAGAAGAAGAGAAATAGCCCGAACGCCGAGTGGAAACGGAGGAGATAAATTGAAAATATGCACTTGAATAGATCGTCTGAAGTCTGTCTGTCTACTGTGCTCACCGCTGCTGTAATCAAATGATTGGCTCTATCAGGCTCTATTTATGTGTGTGATTTCGGTGTGCGTCTTTTTTCTTCTATTTATTTTTTTATGCTCGCTTGCTCGCTCGCCCGCTCGCTCTCCTCTCTCTTCGTTCAGATTTTACAATTCAATTATTGCCTTGGTTCGCGAGAGAGACGGAGATGGTTCACATGTTTTATTGATGTTACGTAGAAGAATCTCAATGAGCGACTTAATTCGATTATGTGAGAGTTAAAGCCGCCGTTGATGCGGCTGCTGCTGCATGAATTCAATCAAAGTCACGAAATTGGGTTAACTGTCGGCAATCTAGTACGTTAGTCATGGCATTTTTAGTTGAACTGTAGCAATTAAATGAGAATAGCTCATTGTGGTGTAGATCGACTGACGAAAGGTTCTATGAAACTCTTGGCCGATACAAGAAGAGTAGATAAAAACACAGTATTTGTTGTTTAGGTCAGACATAGCATATTATTGATTTAATGGCCACAAATAATAGGCGCAGGCCAGCACACAATGACCATACACAACGTGCAAAAATTTGCGAAACAATCACGTAGATTGAGTTGAACAAACATATTTAAAAGTTGAGTAAATAATCGCATATTTCAAGTGCACGGACAAAGACATATTGAAGGCATTTAATTGAAATGGCAGTGGCACTGCCAAAGCCGTAGTCATAGACACACACAAACGCGCGCGCGCGCGCTCGCTCGCACATAGTCGCGATCACGCTCTCCGTGCCCAACTCTGTGCGACCAGACCGATTCAAGAGAGAAAAGAAAGCGCGGCAAAGACCGACAGGCGACGAATGAGAGATTTTATTTGTTGATATGAAAAATGCTACACGAGAAATTCTTCACAATTTCATTTAGTCATTTTTAGTGCAATTCAGAGGGTGTGTGAGTGTAATGGGAGCGTATGTGTTTGTGTGTGTGCCTTTTTGTTTGCGCGTCTTGACATTTTGTGCGATTGTTTGTGCAGAAATGTACTGCACAGAATTGGAAATGAGCCTCGAATCACTTCTCTCTCTCTTTCTCTCTCTCTCTTTTTGCCCATATTTTACAATGCATTTGCTCGTTTTGTTTACATTTTTCTATCACTCATTCGTTTATTTTGCTCATTTTCCCAGACTCATTTAGTTTTTGCTGCCGCTGCCGCCTTCGCTGCTGCAGATGAAGCCATTGTGCTCATTTCAAATTTATTTGTTTTGTCTTGCAGTTATTGTTTGTGTGGTTTCAGTTAAAATACACTTGAGAAACGCAAAACGTTTCATCTTTCTTTCTCTCTCCACTATTGATAATAAACTAACGCAGCGTCATTCAATCATTTTCGACGCTCATTTCAAGTGGAGAAAATGATAATTGCTTTTTACGCCAGCTAGATTTTTATCATTTTATTTATTTGTAATGTGTCTGTTTGCGGTGCACACGAAATTATTTGCAATGTCATTTATAGAAACATTTTATGCGTTTGGCATAGAAAATGTAAATGGGCATTTTTGCAATTGCTCAAGTGATTCCTGCATGAATTTCAATTCGTTCGATGAAATGCCAACCGATAAAGTCAACATATTTATATAGTCTATATATGTATTTGAATGATGGCCAAGAGATTATTTGCACACAAATTCGCACACAAAGTGGATTGCAGCAGCAAGAGAGGCGAGATCAACCGAGTCACGAAAAAAAATGAAGACAGCAAGAATCCGTTTTTGTCTTGCAATATAATGCAGTGCTCGATTTTTTTTTGCTCGGTCTTCTTCTACTTTTTCATACATACTTGCCTTATTCATCGTTCAATTCCAATTTCCATGGCAAAGTGAGCGCGACCAGATTTTTTTTGTGTGTATGACTCGTCGGAACTGCACACGGTGTGCAGAGAGTTTCGCATTCGAATCTATATACGGTCATTCATTCAGTATGCACAAAAACAAGGCAATCAAATACATGGCAAATATCACATCATTTGTTTTTTTCGCTCTCTCTCTCTCCCTCTGTCAAACAGAACAAATAATGAAAGAAAAAAAACGCGTTGAAACATCAAAATTTCTGCCTTTTTTTGCGCAAATAACACTGAACTTGTACAAAACCCGAATGAAAGAGCAAACAAGACGAAGATAAAAAAAAACAACAACATCGGTATCGTTCAGCTGTGTGGTCTCCAGAATTTTGTTTGTTCGGTCAAAAAACTCGCAGTCAGATTTAGTGAAGAGAAGTTGTACTCGGTTGAAAGGAAAGTAGTCTGGAATGCGGTAATCTCATATAATCTCATTTCTTTATGCGAAATTCTTTTTATTCAATTTACGTCATTCACATCGCTCGACTCGTTCCGTGAGAATCTTTCGCTTATTTCTCTCGATCTCGCGATAGAAGAAAAAAAACTTCCAATCTCGTCCGTATTAAATTTCTTCGACGAAAACTTATGGAAATTATTGCCCTTTTTTTCCTTTTTTCTTCTTCTTGTTGGCTTTAAAGTACAAAATCAATATGTCATTTGATTGACAAATCAAAAATAATTCACTTACTTACTGCACATAAATCAATTGGCATGCAGTTAAAATTGCGTCGGTTAAAATGATGTGCATCTCTTACCTGAAATCAAAAGAAGGGGGAAAATTATTATTTGTTGATAACATTGAATCAATATAATTTCAATATTCTTAATGACTGGTTTTGACTGCAATTGAATCCATTCAAATAACATGCAGCCACGGCCATGTAATATATTTTCGATCAAATTGTAATATGGACAATGTTCATTTTTGTGTGTTTTAATGGTAAATTTTCCAGTACATCTAGTATCTGTTTTCATATTAGTCAATCATCCAGTAAAATACACACACAAACACATTGAATGACGTTAACCTTTGGTTTTGTGCTCTTGAATAAATTACATATGGTTAAAGGGAGACAGCGTGCACGTCAAACGAGCAGCGTGTTTATTGTGAAAAGGCAAATAACATCCAGTTAAAACATTATAACCAATTTCATTACATTTTCGAATGTAGAGGGAGGTGTACATATGCGAGCGAGAATCATGCAACCATATGGTCAAACATTTGGTCTCTCTCTCTCTCTCTCTCTCTCTCTCTCTCTCTGTGTGTGTGTGTGTGAGAGTGACTTCAGTTCGAATCATTTCAATTGGATGGGTCGTGATGAATTCCATCAACTTATCGATATATGTGGACAGTTTTCGTTTTTTTGTCGCGTCAGATGTGTGAATATTCCTAGTTTTCCCCCATGCACAACATATCAATTAGAGGCATTTTACGGCAATGACACGAAATTAGTTGAAAATTGTGATCAGATGCCATTTTAATGCCATGAATCCCAATAAAATTAACGCGTTAACACCAATAAAAGCGAACAACACGTTCGATGACTCATTTTGAACCAAAGAGAGTTGTACAACCAGACACACACACACACACACATAAACGAACGCGGGCGCGTTCGGGCGCTTGACAGATAGAATGAGCATAAGGAACGAGAGAAAAAACAGAACGAGCAAGCGAACAAACGAGCGCTTCAATTTAAAATTCTCGATGGATTGGAATGATTGTGTGCAGACACGCAGAAGAAAGCCATTAGGCGAAGAAGGAAGAGAAATCATTTCTTGTATTGATCTCATTTATTTCACTTCATCCTATCAACTTTATGTTTTATCGATAAAGTTTTGCGTTTTTTTCTGCTGTTACTGTTGTTGCTCGTTTCCTTTTGGCAACTAAATTAAATTCGTGCCATTCCATAAGTGGATTATTGGTTGAAGGAGGGTTTCAATCGTAAATTAAACTTTTGCAAATGCGATGGATTTTTACCGCCACACCATCGGCCAGTTCTGTTGCTTTTGCTGCTGCTGCTGCACCGTGTCGCCGCCAACTCCGATTATGTCGAATCCATAAATTGACAAAAAAAAGAGAGAAGAAACGAAAACACACATACACACACAACGACATAGGGAGAGAAAGAGACACACAACGAGCGCCGAATGAGTGCAGAGGGAGTCAAAAGAAACGCAGAGAGCGAAAAAGAAGAAGAATAAACGACACATTGCTCGATCTGCTCCGTATGTCTGCCTTTGAAACTCTATCAGACTTCGAAACAAATAAACATTAATTCACTGTCACTTTGGAATGCTGGCGCACATACACGGAATATCGCCTGTATGCACTCTGTGCGCAAACGGCACACACCATACAAACTTTTTTCTTCGCTTTTTTTTGGAAGGAGGCGAGAGAATTGTAGAAAATTGTGTGCATGACTTCGAATTCGAATGTGAATATGCAAAAGAATACATGAAGATCACAGTGTATCCTATCGCAAATATATCGCGCGCGCGATGGAAAAGAGTGAGCAGCCGATGAAGAAACTGAAGAAGTGGGATAAAGAGAGAGAGAGAGAGAGAGAGAGAGAGAGAGAAAAAAAGCGATCCAAACGACCGAACACATTCGAACGGTTCAAGCCGTCATTTATCTTATTTCGCCCGCGCACAATTCACAGTGCACATCTCCTACTGCCGACCGAACAGTTGGTGTGTGCGAGTATGTGTGGATTCCTGTTTGCAATGCGAAATGGCATAAGATCAAAATCAATTTTCCGATGCTCGTTTCATTCAAGTGCAGTGTCGAACACCCAACTTTGAAATTGAACGTCTCGCCATCTTCGTCCATTCACTTTATGTACATCATTTTTTCTATCTCTCACACTCATGCTTCTCTCTGCTCAAATCGAAGTCGAAAAATAATTTTTATGACTTGTTTCCCGTGCCTCGATTTATTGAATTTGCCAAAGATAAAATTTGAATTTATACATACACTCAATGCCAGTTGCTTGGAAGAAACATTAAGCGAACATCCTAAAGCCCAAATAGGGGATTGAGTGTTTGTATTTTGCATGCCATGCATGCAATGTGTGTATGCGAATGCTTGATTTTTCAAACGAATCACCATTTAAGCATTTGAAGACAAAAAAAAATACGAGAACAAACTCAATGGATAATGTATAGCTTTGAAATTAGAGCAAAAATTTGACTCGTTCACTCGACTCGGAGAATAAACAAAAAACAAAATTTGAATGAAGTGGAGGGAAACCACGACGAATGATTTCAGTGCCGTTTTTTTGTTGCTCATGCCAAAGACGAATTCAAATCAAGATAGTGCAATAAAGAAGCCCCAAACATTAAGCGAGTAATGCAATCACAATATCTGTTTGCTGCTGCTGCTGCTACAGCAACAAAACGGTGATAGATTCGAATAGGCGGTTGCCGCCAAGATTTATATGCACCAAATTTTGCAAATGAATATTCTTTCATTTCGGTTCAGTTGCAGTTTCTCATGCGTCTACTGATCACGATCTCTCTCTATCTCTCTGTGTCTGTATTTGAATGCACAGCCGCGGTTTGTCTGCATCGCGGAGACTTCATTTCAATTGTGAGTGCAAACCATGGATTGGCGCTCCTGGCAAGCGTTGAAACTATTCACCGTGGCGCATAAACTGCTGTAATAGTGTACTTGGTTCTCTCGTGTGTGGTCACCTGAACGGCTTCACAAGCGCCATAGCATTTGTTTGTAGCGCATTGGCGCGTACGCCAACTGCCATCTTCGCCGCCGCCACCACCGACAACAACAATAAATGCCGTCTCTAATCTATAAATAGAATAGCACAGTCGGTCGTTTTTCGCTTTGTAAATTTATGAGACAGTGATAAAAATTGAATTGCCGATAGTTGGAGTACGAGGATAAAAGAAGAGAAATTTTCATCAGACCCACACAGATGGTGGAATTAGTCAACGTCGTCGTCGTTGTGGACGTCTTCGTGATTGGATTGAGCACACGCCGTTCTCGATTCAAATTCAAATCAAATTCCGAGCATATGTAATTGGTGCGGTTGTGTCTGAGAAACAGTTGGTTGTGTGTATGTGATTCTCTCTCTCGCCGTGTGTTTTGTTGTTGTTGCTGTTGAATTCGATACAATTAAAATTTATGAGAAAATTACAGACATGATTTTCTCTTTGCCGTCTTTACTCTTTTACAGCTGGTTTTGCATTGTTGTTGTTGTTGGCGGCGGCGGCGAATGTTGTTGGTGTTGCTATTATTGACCGGTGATTGCGCGCGACTTTTCTTCGCGGCGATTAACTCGCGTAGGTATTCATATTCCGTGGCAAAACTCTGCAGGCACTGTAGATTTACCATCAAAAGGTAAGCACAGGAGGGAAGAATTAAAATCGCGATAGCAGCATACAAAACGATGACCGTACTTCTGTCACACTCGTTATATTTGCAAACGTTGTTCACGGAACAGTAGACAGTTTGTATGCTGGTGTGTATGACGCGGATTGCTTGCAATGCCAGCCAAGGCAGGCAGGCATAGGCGGTGGATTCTTATTGGTTTTCGGTTAATTGCAAATTCTTGTGATAATATTTAAACTAATCCGCTGGCAGGCGGATGAAACAATGCCGAATGAGTTGGTGTACCGGTGTATAGGCTTTAAATGGGATATCGGCAATCTGTTCGCAATGTTTGCTCTTTTGTATTGGAGGAACAGAGAGATAGAAAGCGTACAAGAGCACGAGAAGCGAGAATCAGTGAGCGAAATTTGCATGGACTGTTCGCGCTGGCTGTAAACGGAAAAGCGACGACAGAGAGTGCAAAGCGAAGGAAGAAATTATAAGTTGAGAGAAACGGTTAAAAATGAGAAATTGATGCCGTCGCCGATTTGTGTGGGCCGATTGCGATACAAACCGCATTTTCTGTTGTACCGCCAATGCTTAAAATGCATAACTTTACTGATTCGCTTTTTTTATATATATATAATGAAACAAAAGCAAAACCCAAGGAACTGATTGAAATATTATGTGTCGCTTTTTTATGCCGTTTTGCTGGCTGGCAATTTATTTTTCCTCATTCCTTCTTACTTCTCTCTCTCTCTCTCTCTATCTCTCTCTCTTGCTCTCTCTTGCTCTCTTTCTGCGCTTGTCGCTCTCCACAGCCGTGCTGTTCCAATGAAAATACTCGGCACAAGTAGAATTAAATGTACATAAAAATGCAGAGACTGAGAACCAATTAATGGCAGAGCTCAAAGCAAACGAAACATACCAATTTGATGTGGCGTGCACACAATTTTCCGAAACACACACTGAAAAATGAGAGCAGGCTCGCTCGCATATATGGAAAGAACGCAATGCACAACGATGTGTGCTTTGCTTTACTGTGCCTCTGTGTGTCATTCATTTTCTAATGAGGAAATATGCATTAAGTTGCTGCCATTGACGTCGTCGTCGTCGTCGTCGTTAACAAACCAAACGGTAACTTTGCTAATGCTTTTAAAGCGACTTCAACAAATCACAAAGTTACAAATGAGCCAGGTTCCTTCCAATCACAGTGTGTGTTTTTGATTTTTTTTTTAAATTAACTGGCGTCGTTGTTATTGTTGCCTGCGTAAAGGAAAAAAAATCAGCACCTTTTACCCAAAAAACCAACTCTCATGTAATATTTGCAGCAACGAAAAAACGAAACAATCGAGAAAAGTCGAAACATATGTTCGTCGTTCATGGTGAGAGACAGAAAGAATGGAACAGCAAAAAAAGCTTTGGAAAAAAAAATTGTACGTCGAGTCCGAGAGCCAAGTACAAGTATATCAGCCAATATTCTGGGGTTGATGCAAGTCAATAGCACGCAAAAGAAGCGGTAGAATGAGATTTAATTAAATTCGAATATCAGCCGAAAACGAACGAAGCGAAGAAGAAAGGAAAAACAATGACGATATAAACAACAACAACCATTTCAGTAGCATCGGAACGAACGAGCGAAAAAAGTGGCTTGAATATAAATGAATAAATGACTACAAAAGTCAGCCGCATGGAAAATTGCCTATTCTGTGCCTCGTCTCAATTATTTTTTTTCATTTTTTCTCTGTTTCAGTATTCATAATTTTTTTCGCCTTGGTTTCTTTTCACCGGCCGATGTTCACATGTGCAAATTGCTACATTTTAATATCATCGAAAAGTGAAGTTTTTCCGGTGTCGTTCGTTTCAACGTTTTCAATTTTCTCTCTTTCTGTGGCTCTGGCCTGCTGCACATTCGCTCTCTTTTTCACTATTATTTTTTTCGGTTTTTGCTGCTGCTGTTGTTGTTGTTGTTGATGAATTTAATAATTTTGCTAAAACCATTTTCATTTATTTTTTCTGCTATTCAACCCGAATTGATTGTATGCAAATGTGGATTTTAATTCAATTCGCTCTTTTTCTCGGTTATTTTTACCAATGAACACAACGCAATCGAAAACACACACATCCAACCGAACGTAATGTTTTTAAATTACATGCAGCGAAACACAAAAATGTTGGCCGTGTGATCGTTAAACTAATAGTAGGCAAATCGAAAAACCTAAACCGCATTCAGTTTATTTTTACGTTCAATCGACGTTGATTAAAATGAACTCTCAAAGAACCGCATGACAATATTCTCGAACATGAGTAGCGTTTTTACTCACTGAAATGCGCACCCGGAACGAGCGGAAATAGCGCGGGAGGGAGAAAGAGAAAGAATAAAAAAGACAAGACGAAAGATAGCGGCCAAAAAAACACCCTTCGTGATTATGTAACAATTTGGCGCTCGCGTCCCATAAACATGTGATCTTATAGAATCCTGCTTGTAAATGGTTTTTGGTGAATGAAACTCGGAATGGCGCTCGAAAGAGCGGAAAAAAATGAACTTACGCTAAACTGCATGTCACAGGCATGCTGTGAATATTTTTGTGTTCAAAGGCAAGCTTGACATGTCGTTGAAAATGAATTTATTCCAGACGCACAAACATGAAGAAGAAAAAAATGAACCGAACAGCGTCCAATAAATTGGAATAAAAAACGACAAGGGACGACGCGCAGGAGTTGGAGGGAAAGAAACCATAATAATATGAAAAGTCTATATTGAAAAACCCATTACCAGCAACTCTATCATTTGATCTTCAGTTGTGAAAAACTGCTGATGACATTTCATTGCGAAAGAAGTTAAAATAACCGAAAATAGGAAACAAATTTAGCGCAAAAAATAGACACACACATACTATTAGTGGCATAAAGCGACATGGGCATCAAATGAACGTACTATGAGTTGGCAAATTACAATAACAACCACAAACAACGAAAACCGTATTTATTCAAAGTTGTTCTGTAACGGCTGAGGCGAGTATGCAATGGTTAAAAAAATGGTTATATATTTCTAAAGATATGTTTTTGTTTGGATTGGCGAAGGAACCCGCGCGCAATTTATGTGCTATGCTGTGTTGTGTTGTGTCGTTTCGTATCGTATAGTTCCGTGTGTATGTTCCATGGCTGTTTGTATGAACTTGCTTGCACACAGCTTGGGAAACGATGGCGGTATTCAATTTACAAATGTACGCAAACACTTTGAGCAGCTGTTCAACACTTTCGGCTCGAAGGCTCGATATACAATTTTCCATTTTCCATGGTGCCTGTGATGTCAGGTTTATGTTTCGTCTTTCTCGGTGTGTACGCAGAACATTTTTGCACAAAGAGCGCTCGCTTTTGTCTGCCCACCAAAAGAAAAAGAGAAAAAAAAACTAACCCAAAAGAACGAACGAACGAAAGAATTTCACGAGAGAATTCAACCAACTTGTAATCATTGTACAGTGTGTGTTTGCAGGTATTGCGACGGGCGAAAATTCGGCAGGTACATGAGACACTGCTGTGAAAACACGAAGCCCAATACATAAATTGAATGGTTGGTTCTGTGTGTATGGTTGACGATGGTAAAAATTACCAACTCGTAGACACTCAAATGATTTTTCTACGGAATTTTGCAAAAAAGCAAAAGGAAGAACAATGGGAAAACATTTGGTCCCCCATTCGGATCGATAATAAATATGTGCACGGCTCGACACAAACACACAGACAAAATGTGTGTGTGTGTGTATGTGTTGCGGATGCATGTGTATTGAGTCTCTCGCAAAAGCGCACTACCGGATGGATTTTGTTTCAAAGAGTATAGCAGAAATCACTATGGTAACAGCAGGGCATACGTCATGATTTATATGTACGTTGCATTCGCGACTCATACTTTGCCATGGAAAAACAAAGGGAGACTCACTCGTTTGCTAGCTCTCCCTCTCACAGCCTTACTCATATATACTGTCTCTCTCTCATAACACCCACCACACACTGCCTATGGCTGTACCCTCGCCTCTGTATGCTACTCGCCTAGCATACGAAATGCTTGTTGTGTTGCAATGCGGCTTCGCCACTCGCCCGGTTTACTACTGCCGCTGCTTCTGCTGCCGCTATCTTGTCTTTGCTGCCTTTGTTCGGCTCATGTAGCTCATACAAAAATTAGACATGAAATCATTTTTGTGGGGAAAACGCAGACGAGCCATTCGACTTGAACACACGCCGTAGATGCAGTGATGTATGCTATACATACATGTTTTGTTTTTCTGTTTTTTGTTTCGTGATGTATATTCGATGTAGAAGGAAATCATACATGTATATTCCATTTAGAATTTTCCGTCTTCGGCATGTTGTTTCCTTCTTCTTCTTCTTTTTCTGCTTTTTTTCACTATGTGCTGTTGTTGCTCGCATTCACTTCATCATTTATACAGGTTGTTTTCGGTGCAGTAGGCAACTAGACGAAGCACAAAATTGACTGCTGATCTGTGTACGTCAGTTGAAAAGTTGAAGCTTTCAAAATATCGAGTAAAAAAAACCACCGGCTCCTAACTAGACTCTTGACGGTGGCATTCGTTGCTGTTGTTGTTGGTGTGATTGTTGTCGGAGCCAATCAGCGCAATTTGGTGTTTTTTTTATTTCATCACTCATCTGCATAGAAGAGAACCCAATCGGCTGAAGCCTATACCACATCTCATACCTTTGCCATTCCAAGCACATCAAGCGTATGAAAATCTGTCGGCAATTTTATCCTTGATTTTTGCACATTTATACCATAGACGTACGGATATGCGTACTTGTACTCAGCAGTTTACCACCAAATATTGGCACAATGCATAGACGGAAAGTGTGTGAGAGAGCGAGAACAAGAAAATAAAGCGAAACAAGATAACACAATTCTTTACACGCACATAAATTCGTTGAATTTAGATCGTTTATGCGATGTATCAGACGTAATAGCAATATTTGAGAGTCTCACTTTTGGGTAAGGCACATCGAACACCAAAGAAGAACGAGAAGAGAAAAAGAAACGGTGAAGACAAACAAAAAGTTGAAGAAGCATAAAAAAAAAGTTGCTACCCTTTATTTTAGCACCCTTTTCTATTTACCGCACTTTTTCTCGCTCACACACGTTTCACTCCATCTCATTTTACCTTGTGCGCTCGTTCGTTTGGGTATTTGTATTTTAAGGCAATTCAATTCGAATAAATTTATGAAATTGATTTCAGTCATATGTATTTTATGCAGCCATTTCAAACATCCGAGTGCAAAGATGGCAAAAGTTCTTGTCCCTCTTGGCTCTTGGCTGTCATCCATTTGTTTCTGCACGTACAATTTGGAAGTCATGATATTTGTTGAAATCGAAATGGAATGAAAAGAAGAAAAAGAAGAAGCAGTAAACGATGAGTGTGTCGCGTGAGCGCTCCCATTCTAATCGACGAGTCAGAAATAAGAAATGAATACATAATAAAATCGGTTGAAGAAGTAATATGATATTTGTATTGCGAAAACATAGACATCAAATAAATGAGAAGAAGCGCACTTTCCGATTTGATGCGTTCAACGTTCACAGAGAACGATTTAGCTTCTAACGGATAACGCTATCAATTCCATAATGATGTGCCATTGCCATTGCATTCGAATCAATTCGAATGTATAAATAAAATTACAAAAAATCCTCACGTACGTAATGTTTCGTCATATTTTTTGTTCGTCGATTCGTTTTTCGGTTGATTTTGCCCATGTATTTTTATTTTCCGCCCGTTCTCCGGACCGTCTGATGATGATGATACGTTATTACAAATTTATTGTGTTTTATGTCGATAAAAACCGAGAACAAGAGAATAGAATCTGCCATTGACACAATGGCTCAGCATTACAGCCCAGTATCCGACACACACACACACATTCATATATACACACATTATAAAACTCCATTTCGAGTGTTAGCAGAGAAATGGAAATTTGTGCGAATGTTCTAAATACAAACATTTAGACAGCAATTTTGCCGCCCATTTTATTCACCTCCTTTTCGGGAATTCATAGACACGTATGCGAGCATTTAGTCTACTTTCTGTTTGCAATTCGTATATGTATTTAAAGATATAAATTTCCTTTTTGCAAAGCGAGTTTTTATCGCATGTTATTGCGAACAAAACTCAATTACAAATGAAGTTTTCGATGGTGGTGGAATGAGAGAACATTTTTATGTCCGTTTGGTGTGTGCCCACCAGACCGTTCGCCCGCTTGCCTGCCGCATGCCGAAAACATATCGAGAGAAAAGAAGCAACAAAAAACCGTACATACTCACACAGCCTGTGTGCTGTGGTCTTGTCACTGTTGTCGTTGTCGATTGTGTGAATGCGAAAATTGTTTGCTGTTTTGAGACACGACTTTTCAAGTGTTACGAGTGAACATGACGTTTTTAATTCATTTTGCAATTTACGGCTGTAACATTCAACAATAAGATAATTATGGTGTCTATCTGCGTCTAGCTTTACATCAAACGGATTTGGAGCATTACTTCGACTTCTTGTTATTGTTACACTTTTCGTTCGTCTGACGTCTTCCGTCTTTTTCTCGTCGCTCTTCTCACTGCTTCGATCTCTCTCTCTCTCTCTCTCTCTCTCTTTCGCTCATTTCGTTCTTCTCGTTATACATCGATCCACTTAGCCAAGTATTTTTTTTCTTCTCTTCTTCTTCTCTGTATCCGAATCCATATGATTTCATATTGTAACCATTTAATAATTGCTGTTCATGAATTATTTATTTGGCGTTTAAATGCATAAACTTCTCTTTTTTTCTCTCTTTCTCTCTCCACTCGCTTTGTTGCTCTACGATTTGGCCAAATTCTGGGCGAAATAGAAATTACAACGAGAGAGAAAAAAGTGTCTGGGATGCTTTATTATTGTTGTTGTTGCTTTTTGCCGTTTTGAATATAAATTTGAGCGGGAGCGAGTGAGCGAACGAAAGAGAGAGGGAGCGAAACGAAACGAAAATTCACAACATCGTCGAAGAACGTGTTTTCCTTCGCGATTCGCTCATAAGTCGCCAATCACCTAGACACAAACCGAATACGTTCAGACATAGCAAGCGGAAAAGAATGCATGTCATGTATTTTTCACTTCATTCATCGTACGTCTTGAGCTATTTGCGCCGCTCATAGTTCTCTGTCTTCGGTATGTATGTAAACCATAGTCTCATTTTATGCCGATGCAAAGCAAAGAGAATAATTATTCTTATGTTCGCACATGCAATGCCGAGGCCAGAGAACTCGGAGCAACAGATTCGATGCGCAATAAATATGCTCATTCTCTCTCTCTCTCTCTATCTCTCATGGCTGAAATAAAACTGGCGAAAGCACTTAACATGGTATTTTTCCTAGCCGAGACAGTCACATCAGCACCAGCACCAGCCACAGCCACAGCCACAGCAAAAAAAAAGAACAACAAACAGAGTAAAACACACGATGAACGAGAATTGTGGGGACACTTGCATGCCAAAGACACTAATGCAAAGAAAAAGCGAAAAAAAATCCATGGCCAGCAAATGAACGGAAATGTTTCTCTAAGTTTTGCTGTTTTCATTTAGGTATTACGCGCCAAATTCGTATGTATCATGCACTCATTCATTCACTCATTCCGTGTCTCTATCGCTATCGCTGCTTTCTATCGCTCCATCTCGTTCTCTGGCCAAAAACAGATTATTGTGTGTTGTGTCTGATTGTTTGCGACTCTACGCGTGCGGTTTGTATTTCGTCTTTCTCGAGGGGGTTTCGTGTGTGTGTGTGTGTGTTTGTGTGTGTGTATGTGTATGAATGTTGAGTGTTCAATGTTCACACAATACTATGCGGTGTGAGTATATCGTCTGAGCCACCAATAATTTTTACTCAATGCGACAGTTAAATTGAGAAATTCGTTCATGATTATTAAGTGTAACAAGGAGATATACGCGCGCGTCCTCATTCTCCGTTTCTTCGCCGTGCTTCGGTGCTTGCTTGCCTGCCTAACTGCTCGTTCTCTGCTCTCTCTATATATATCTCATGTGCCTCGTCTTCGTCGTCTGTGGCAAGAGCGTGAGTAAGTGTTTGTATGTGTACCATAGTGAATTCTGATTCTACCGCATTGTAAACTTTGGCACAAAAGCACATTTAGACGCCCGAATATTTATGGCGCTTTTTTGTGCTGTTGTTTCGTTTATTGCTGTTGTTTATTTATGTTTTTAATGTATTTCCATTGCAAAAGCACATCATCGTGCTGAGAGACACAGAGAATTATTATTAGTGAGTGGAAAAGAAAGCAAGAGAGAGAGAGGGAGGGAGCAATGAAAATGTGGAAAAGGATAGCGACTATTCCATGCAAAAGATACTAGCACACTTCCTCTTTCCACCGTTCAAATACGATTTTCCCAGTTTTTACTGTTTAACTTGGCTGAGCAAACACAGGAAAATTGAATAATTTACTAGAAAGGCTAATGCAAATATTTGTTATTTAATTATTATTATTTTTTTGTGTTGGGTTGCCTTCGTTGTCGTTGGTGGTGGTGTTGGTGTTAGGTGTGTGTGTGTGTGTGTTGCTCCGTTATAATCGAGTTATTTTATTTTGAGATGAATTTTAAAACGGAGCATAAGTTTCATCTTCTTGCTGGTGGTCGAAATGGTACAATTGAAGCTATTTGTTGCAGTTGCCAACTAAATTAAAACAAAAGCATTTTCCGTGTTGATATGTGGTTTTCGAAGGAGGAAACAATTGAAGAGACAGAAACAGGGAAGCGTAAAGAAAAAAAGAACATTCGGCCACAGAATGCAATTCTTCAGGCAGATTTATTTGTTTGGTTAACTTTGTGCAATATTTATGCATCTTCATATTGTTTTAGTATAGAGTGGAGAAGAAATGGGAAAATTTCAATCTAAAACCATTGGTGCCTCACTTTCCCTCATTTTCCGTACAGCTGACAACTGACCAAAACTATTCAGTTTGAATTTGATCCTTGGCAATATGAGAGGCTTTTGTGTCCATTTCCAGTTCAGTCTCATAAACTTTGTACTTCATATTTTTGTGGTGCTCATCTGTTTGTTGTTTGGTTGGTTTGACCCAACAATACTCTATAATACTCACATCTATAATGTATAAATGCGCATCCAGTGTGCTATTACGTTTTAACGAATGCATTAGAGAAACCGCAGATTGAATACATTTCATTGCAGTGTAATTTTTATTCGTTATTTCTTAAGCACATTGCGCATCCTGTCATTATTATTATTATATGAACTGCGTCTTCTATCGTTGTGTGTGTGTCGCACACTGTATCGTATGCGTTTCTTTGTCTCCATTCCGTGCATTTAGTGTTTGTGATATGACAATTTATGTGCCATACATTTGTGAATGAATCTTTCGAGCTTATTGCAGACATTTGGCAGGGAATGCGACCAACCAACTAACTCAACTTCGTTCGAAAATTGTATTCGCTAGTAGCTATCGCTTTCTGGGCAACGGTTGTGTGGCGAGGCGAGAGAATGGGCCATTTCGCGCTCAATATGATTATGGCTCCGTGTGCGGAGCAAATGGTCGACAAGGTTTTTTTTGTTCGCTGTTGGTTTTGTATCTGAATAAAAATTTATGACAAATTTACATAATTTTTTTGCTGCTGCTATATCGCATATATTCTTTTGGGTTATATTTGTATAACGTTGACATTTTGTTTCTCTCGAACTTGGTTTGTGTGTGTTTGTTTCGCGCATATAATGTTTTATCTATGTGCAGTCATTTATTTTGCCGGCATTTAAATACATATGTGCCAGTTATTGGAAGTCGCAAAATGGGCTCGAACGCTACTGAGGAGCGAGAGAGAGAGAGAGAGAGAGAGAGAGGAAGAAACGCACACACATTCATAAATAATGCAAGCAAAAAAGAGCTATAGCTAAACTGGCAACTCGGACAGCGGAAACGAAGACGATAGAAGTGATTTGCGCGCGCGGCACAAATGAACGGATTACAAACACACATATTGCTCATCGCTTTGACGCTGGGATAGATACGTTGCCAAGACTCGATTCAACTGTAACCGAGCGTGTACAGAACGAGAAACAGAAAAACGCGCTCACAACGAGCAGAAGCAGAGTGAAAAGAATGAAAGGAACAAGTAATAAAGCCATTAAATTATCATTATTTTGTATTTTAATAACTGCAATCGTCTTTCAGTTCCTGTCGTAATGTCGAATAAATATAGTCGTTTTGGCTCAACATCATTTCACTTTTGGCACCAGCTGAGACTGTGCGCGCTCACGCACTCTCATTCAAAGAGTAACAAAATGAATTAGATAATGCAATATGTATTCGTTATCTGGATGGGTGTTTTTTCTTCATTCTTTTCTTTTTAAATATTATTACTGGTTGGTGGGTGTTCGCGGTTATTTTTCCGCCATTTACATCGGCTGCGCACCATCATTATTATGTTGACGTGAATGGTCTGGCTGATATACATATTGAATGAAATAAATAGAATACCAGGACGTAAATCCAACAAACGAACAAAAAAGTCATTTTAAAACTTTACGCTTGTGCGGCGCACGTATGCAAATTTTGGCCGCATTTCAACAAAAATATTTGCACAACCAATTGATTCGTTTCAATTCGCACCGAAAATAACAAAACAAACAACGTGCAAACAGCAACGAAATGGAGTGACAAAATTTATCGGGTATTTTGGAAAGTGCTTTCGTGCGACGCACGGATATTCTTATCGCGATCGGTTCAGCTTGAATTGGTGAACTTACTTACAAATCACACTTTATGCGGCACATACGACACACGATTTCCATTTTAAACCAACAAACCAACGAAATGCTAGCAGAAGGAATTTTCGTGTTGGTTCATATTTAATTACAGCACACGAACGAATGAACAACCGAAAAAAACACACAACGAAAGAAACAATCTTGACGCAAAAGTATTCCATTGCATTTAATTTATGCAAATTGAAATGAGAAGAAACGGAGCAATCAAGTGGGAACATTATTTTCTTTTTGAGCGTTTAACTATTTGCATTTTCTTGTTGAAATATTTCGACTATGTAACTGTCGAAGACACATTAAAAGCGGCACTAGCGCGCTTACTGCAGTTTATCATGTTCAGACCGATTAATTAAACTATTTGCAAAATATCTTAAGCGATTCCAACACTGGCGCTAAGCAGGCAACGAAACAAACGAACGAACGAGAGAGAGAAAAAACAACAACAACCGGCAACACACACACAACGCGCCACAAATTTCAGCGGCACGAAATGCACTCGGTTGAATGTTGAGGCGAACGAGTTCAACAACAGTTCGTTTGGAAATCAGAGCCAGAGAGAGAGAGAGAGAGAGAGACCAAAAATATACAGTATACGATATACATAAAAGTTTCAGTGGGATAATGAAAACTTTTTATTGTGCATTTGAATTTTGTCGATCGAGCGACTGAGAGCGATGCACGGATGCAAGCAAGGTAAAAAAGCTGTTTAAAATTGAATATTCATTAGAATAAAGTGCTTTTGTCCAAACCTGACGTTGAAATTTTAATTATTTCACCGTTTACTTCGCTTTCGACAGCAAAGTGAAAAGTAACGGTGTACAGTGAATGATGAAAATTGCAACACATTTTTTTTTCTACCGAGGGTACGGAAATTCATTTATTTTCAAGTATCGGCGAAGCATGCATCTATTGAGAGACAGAGATGCGTGCTTTTGATCATTTTCATTGAGTCGGTCTGTGCCGGGAAACTTAATAAATACAATTTTCCAGTTTCGTTATTGTCGAATTTATGTTTCACTTGAAAAGTTTTTAATGAATTTTGATCTTGAGGTTGAATTTCGATGCCGTAAGTTACTTAAATATCGTGCAATTTAGTTCTTATTTTCTCTTATGTGTGTGCTTTTTTGTGGGGTGGAAGCTGTAATTTCCAAAATGAAAATGCATTTTGATGTCGAACCATCAACGTCTTTGAAAGTGTGAAAGGAAAATTGAGCAAGCATTGTGGCAAAGTGTGGCGAAGGTAAAGGAAATTGAGTAGCAGGAGAGAGAGAGAGAGAAAGGGAAAATAGCGCCGGCAACAAAATGTTAACAGAAAGTGTTAATACTTCGATGGGTTCAACGTCAAGTGCAAAGGGCATTGAACACATTTAAGATGCACACACGAAATATAAACAATTTCGTTATTTTTTCGAGCTCTATTAATGTTTCACATGTAAGCGTGATGAAACGTTCGGCACAGAGTACACAGTACAATTCCGTCTTTGAACTTCATCATTGAATCGATGCGTAAACATACGATGCACAAACACACACCGTGAGTGAACGGGTGAGAGGCAGAAGCGATAAAGTTGAAGAGCGAGCGAGTGAGCGACAAGCTCTTGTTCCTATTACACTGTGTGTGTGTGCATGTGCCGATAGTTGTAATATTAGCCGAACGTTTACATTCAATACAATTATTTTTTGTATGGAAATGACTGGCAATAAAGAGTAACTAGCACGCCATCGGCTGACGATGCGATGAATGGAAGTAAAAGTAGTTTTTGCGTTGGCGTTTTGTACTTTCTGTGCTTTATATGGTAAAACAATTTTCGTCCAATTTCTTTCCATTCGATTCAGCTCATTCTCTCTCTCTCTATCTCTCTCTCTCTCTCTTTTTCTCTCGTATTCGACTGCCATATGGACGTACGTGTGACACACGGCTAAGGACTCGAACAACGCAGAATCTCATGCAGAGCAAACAGATGATGCGTTGGAGCACGATCAAAGAAATTCACAATGCTCAGGCGTTGTGGATATTGGATTTCCATGGTGAAATGGCCAACGACGACGTCGTCGTATAGCCAAATACAACAGATAGATTTACGACCACGTTTACAATAGATATTTATTGTCATAAGACCGACATTCTGTGGGTTGAACGGTGTCTGTTGTGTCGTTTCGAATAAGAATTAAAGAAAATCGAAATATGTGTGTGTGACTGTTTTCTTCTTTCATTCGCCCATTCATCGACAAATATGGACAACGATTTCAAGTTCATCAGGAATCAAATTCGGATTGAATGGGTAATGGATAACTCACATATTCTCTTCGGGTTTTTTCTGTACTCTTCCAATATGGAATTTAAAAAAAGAGAGAAGCACACGCAGACAATGGAATTGGGAATACAAAGCTTGACTGAGTGAGAGCACCAATAGAGCTGTTTTTTTAATGAATAAATGAATGAATGAATGAATGAGGCACTCGGCGCGTATAACAATCACGATAATATTACTTTACTTTTAGATGCAATGATGATATTGTATGCATAAAACGAGCATATTGTTTCAGAATTCCATTTTTTTTCTGTGTTTCGTGTATTGCAATTTTGCATTTGGATTTTGTTCACTCTTCTCTTTTTTCGTGCTGCTCGTCATCGCCAGGCGAACGAAACGCAGTGGCTATAAAAGCGGATTCATTGATCACAATCATATCGTATGACGCCGGTTTAGTCAATGTCATTAAGTCTCGTTGAATTGAGCTGATGAGACAGTAGCCAGATTTGGCGCTTCTTTCTCTTTCGCCCATTTCATGCATAGAGCACGCCAGCAACAGACGACGTCTACGACTCGCAAGCTTATTCAGTGGCGATGGATAATGAGCGGATATATTATATTATTTCATTTTTTTTCGTTCGCTCTCTCTCTCTCTCTCTCCTTTCGCTTTATTCCATTCAGTCCTTCGCTGATTCGCCAGTTCGTTCACTCCCTTCTATTCATTTAATTTTAGTGCCTCGGTTCAGCAAGAAAATCATGCAACACGTAAACCTTAGCTCTTTCTTTCGATTCTTGCAGCATTTTGCCCGGTGCAGCCCGACCAACAACAACAGCAAATGCTTTCAACAATTGCATAGTTTATTTTTGATCTCCATGATAAACGATAATTGAAATGTTTATTTTTATGATTTGCGTTTTAGTTCGTTGTTGTCGCTTTTCAGTCAATTTCTTTCATTCTCTCGTTGAGTTGTTTTTTTGTTGTTGTTGTTGTAGTGGTGCTTTGCTTTTGTTCTTATTTCATGATACACATATTTTGTTTTGTTTTGTTTTTTTTTTATATTCCTAATCTAGAATTTCATGCGCGCGATATAAAAATAATGGTGAAAATAATAGCAATAAAGAAATAAATTTGTTTCGCTGTTTGGAATTTGTGTGCGTGTTTATGCGCGAGGCAAAAGACGGAGCGTCGGTCGCATTTTAATGTGTGCAGGCGGTCTAGTAATGCAGTGCATAGAGAGCAAACACGAGCACACACACACTGCCACCGACGAACGAACCAACCAACCAGCCAGCCAGCCAGTCAAACGACAGACTGGTAAGTGATAGTAAAGGCGATGACGATGACGATGACGACGACAAACGGGCAAAATGTGGAAAATTATAATTGCTCCATTTTAATCAGATTTCACATTTTGTTGCCATCATAAATAAATGATCGCATTTTTGTGCTGTGAATGCGCTTCAGTTGAGCTAGTTTCATTCTTGTCGCCTACTACATATATATTATAGTCGGTTATTTTTTTTTCTTCTGCTTTCCATTCTTCCATCGCTTAATCACGGCATTTCGTTGCGCATTTTCTTCGACTTTGGCTGAGAGAGAGAGAGAGAGAGAGAGACGGCCACACTGATGAATCCATCAATTTTTATGCGATTGCTCATTACTGATTGCAACTCGCACGCACGCACGCACGCATACACTTCGTTATGGCTGTGAATTGACCTTTCAGTCAGCAAATGCATTGCAGACAGTTGCGCGCTCTCGTTTTATTCAGTTTTTTTCTACGCTCTTACCATTGTTCTTGGCTGCTTCTTTGCGTTAAATGACTACTGAATTTGTGCACTGCTATGCGTTTTATTTCATTTCGTTTCAATTTGTTGTTGTTTTTTTTTGGTCTCGTTGAGCTGAGCTCTCGTTCATTCTTTCGTTTAGTAGATTGAAGTTTGCCTACATGGATTCGCTTTTTTCTGTTTCGTGCTTCATTTTATTCTGTTCACATGAGATTAAACGGGCGAATGCGCGCACGCTCAAAGATTCTTATCGAGACAGAGAGAGGGAGAGAGAGAGAGATGTTAAGAGAACTCAAAATGCAATGAACATCAGACACACAATTGCTGTTCATTTTAAATATGTTTGCATTTTTATTAGATTTTCCTTCTTCGCCTTTTTTTTGAGAGATAATGAAGACAACGACAGCTATGACGATGGAAGCATGGTGTGAGTGGCAAGCAAACGGAATGACAATAAAAATCATATTGTCAATGATGCTGATTGTATCGCACCCATTCAACCCAGCCAGGCTGCACAGCAACGCAAGCAATTCAGAAAATCATTTGACAAACATGCGAAAATGTTATTATTTTCATTTTTGCATGTTGCAGTCGAGAGCATTGTTGAATATTGTTGAGCACTGTGAAATGAGTTCATTCGAGCGAGCGAGAGAGAGGGAAAGAAAGAAAAAAAAATGCATTATCGACATAATCGTCTATAAAATAAGCGCGTTCGCCCCATAAACAAATGAAGAATCAAGCAATTGTTTTTGTTATGCGCAAAATTGAAGTTTAATTTTAAAATGTAGCGCAACAACCGGCCAAAAATCATGGTCTCACTTACAGATTCGACGCGAATGTCGAACAGCAATTGTCGAAAAATGTGGCGATGATTTCAATTTAAAAACGCACAGACACACACGCCGATATGCACAAGACAGCTCATGCTTATCATCACCCGAGAACGAGAACAACAAGTACGATGATGCGCGACCATATGTCGAGGATCAATTCGGTTGGGAGAGTGGGAGCGTCGGAATAAATTTAAATCTAAATAAAAACCAATTGTGTAAGGCTCTGTCATGCAACGCACAATCTTTTTCCGTCGTAATTTTCAATTTTCTTCGCATTTTTTTTCATCTTCTTGCTCCTTATTCTCTTGTTGCTGCTCGATTCGGTTTTTTTTCGCTCATCGTTGTTGTTGTTGTTGCTGCTGCTGGTTGAAGGTCTTTTTTTTGTGCCCATATGAGCATTGATTTGTTTGCATAAAATCTTGTGCGTGGTGCTGCTGCTGCAACCGATTGAAATTTATACGTTCGTCTGGGAGATAAATTAAATTTCTTTGGCTCTTCGTTGCTGTCGTCAACGCCACCGCTGCCGTCTCCGTCGTCGTTGCTGCTGCTGCTGCTGCCTGTTGTTTACTATAGAAAAAGAAACCTTGGAACACATTCACAGCATGCAGCATCGACAGTGCGTGCTGCGTACACGCTCTCGTATTGTCAGTGAGTTGTGAGTGATGCCAAAGCTTTTGCATACAATTCGACACATATACTATACAGATATTCATTTCAAAGCAGACGATTTACGGAGAGAACAGCTGCTTAATTTGTAAACTTCATAAAGCAAAAACAGCGATTGTTTACGTTTTGCGGAGTGTGTGCGTGTTTGTTCTCATTCTTTACAGGGAAGGAAATAAGCGAAAACAAAGGAAAATAAAACATGATGTTGGCGTGGCGGCAATTTTTTTTTGTATTGTCAAACCGAAACATGGAAGCTTTTCGAAATTTCGATGTTCCAAAAAAAAAGAATTGAGATGGATTCGGTTTAATGTGTATTTTTGTTGCGCATTCACATATAAATATCGATTAAAAATGAATTAAAAGAATTGCGCCCGAATAATGCTCGATTCTACTTGGTTGCGGGGCATTAACGCAAAAACTACCGACGACTGTAACAGCAACGGCAGCGCGGCATTGATTCGGTTCGTTTTTGTTTTGCGTATAAAATGATGCCTTATAAAATTGTCAACCAGCCATAACCACCACTAATGATAATTGTAATGATAATGACTATTGGCCTGAGAACATAAAAATAAACCATCCAAATATTTAGTTTCCGTGAACCGTCAAGCCGTGTGCTATGGACATCGTTGGGTAAACAGCACACATAAATGCGTACATATCTCGCTTTATTGGGACTCAATCTATATAGGACGCACCGGGCATATATATATATGCTTCCCATTCGATGAATTTTTTGTCGATAAACAGATAAGGTGAGCGACCATATCGAATGATCATTCGATGGCATTTTACGCGTGAAATCTGACAGGAGGAGTGAAAGTTTAAGGCTTTGTTTTTTGGTTGTTGCTTTTGATGACTGTCAATTTTAATTTGAGTTTTAATTGAATCGGCTTTTTGAACTGGCGTTGCCAGGATATAGCACCGTTTTATACTATTTCTGTCCCCCACAATTTTGCAACATTAAAGCAACTCTCTCTCTCTCTCTCTCTCTCTCTCGAACGAACGAACGAACGAACTTGGCTCACAAAAAGATATATTGCAATGAATAAACAACGGAATAAAAGCGCAGTAAATAAACATCGAGAAATAATTACTTTGAAAGTAGCAAATGTTGCACATCACTTTTGTTTTATTCCCGGACGCGCATTTGTATGCTTTTCGAATCGCGAATGCGATAAATTCTATATAGGTAGCGTGTGTACAATGTACATCTATATACAAATTATGTTGCATGTTACCATGGCAAGAGAGAGCAAGCGAATGAGCATGGCAATCGCTTCCAATTTATATTTAAATAATAAATATTATATATGTTTTTCCCAATATTGCAAAGTGCTTACATACAGCAGCACAACCCGAAAAAGTTCAAATGAAATGATAATTAATGGGCTGATGGTTGCTATTGCCACTGCTGCCGTGCAGCACCGTCACCGCGACTCGATGACAATATTGAAAGTGTGTCGTAATTAAGTTTCGCAAAGTAATACAACCGAAAAATCTGTAAACGGAAACAGACATCAATATAACAACAAATACATCGTAAACTATGGTAATTTCAATGTTGCTGTTGTTGCTGCACATATGGCAGACCGACAAAACGAACGGAAAACTTCCAATTAATTAATAAAATTTACATGCGCCAAAAACGTCCGAAATGAAAACGCATACACACACTCAAATAAATAAACTGAAACGCATAAAGAGGCGAGTCGATAAAAAGTCAATAACAGGCAACAATGGCAGGCAGAAAAAGCCAGTGGCTACAAAACGCTGCATTAACTGGGCATAGAACTGAGCCAAATAGAAAATAACATAAACAACAAAAGGCGGCGGCTACAGCAGCAACAAGAAGTTACTGCCTAATTTTACGGAACATGAAATAATCTAATTTATAATGCTTTGCCGAATGCAGTATGTGCCAGCCCAAGCTGAAACTCATAATGGCTTTATTTTAGCTGTATTCGTCTTCTTCATGTGTGTGTGTGTGTGTGTGCCTTGTTTTTTTTTCTGGTGCATTTTTTTATGATTCCAAATTAATGTGCCAAAAGCGACATAACGATGAAATGCGAGCAAAGTAATTGCGATCACAGACACATAAACGCATTCAAAAAAAGACACTGAACAAGACAGAAAGCGAAATAAAAAAAAATGTACGCGACGAATGACAACACACACACACACAGAGAGAGAGAGAGAGAGAGGGGGGGAAAATACGATGACAGCCGCATGGAACATTATGACTCGAAATAAAATAGTAAAATCCGAATTTGCGATTGTAATAAAAGACCGTTTTCATTTGCTTTGGCAAAAATGCATTTTACGCTGCTTACTCTAGTTGGATGTTTTTTTTTCTCTTTGTCATCCATATCTCTCGCTCGCTTTTTGTTCCATTTGGTTTGTTAGCTGGTTGTGTATCTGTGTGTGTATTTCAGACGCAAAGCAAGAAGCGAAAAAATAAAATAAAAACCACATGTGCACATGATTGGTTCATGGTTCATGTCGCTCAACAGTCTCCCAATCAATTAATTTATTATATCGTGCACATTTGAGATTTTCATGCGACGGGCGAAACAATGAAATAGCAATCAATCGTTGTCAGAGCGTAGAAGGTACTTATTCACTTTGATTAGGAAAATCAATGATATTCGCTGCTGCTGCTGCTGCTGCTGCTGCTGCTATTGCTTTTGCAATATCTCGTTCAACGACACGTAATTGGAACTCAGTGAAATAGAAACAAATTCTGTTCTTACGTGATTCATTTGATGGGTGCATTGACCGCAAATAACTATAAATCACAACAGGTAGTTATTCGCTAGTTTTGACGACGTCAAAACCAAAGAACAACAAGAAAAAGAAAGAAGAGAAAAAAAAGCGCTGAAAAACAAAAACAATTTGTCTTTTATCTTCTACCGTGCCGTCCCGTGCCATACTATGCCATAAAATATGGAAATTGAAATATTTTCGCGCTAATATCGAATGATCAAAATGGAATAGCCGTTTGCGGATGGTTGATGTGCAGTTGTGATGGTTTTGCATTATTCTTTTAATGATTGCAGATGAACTTGTGTGTGCAGTGTGTACACTGTGCAGGCCATAATCTATAAATATTCATTTATCCATCGCTTTTTAATCATAACCACCGGCCAATCTTCAATCATGAGCACCATTTTGCGCTGGCCAACGAGATACATCGTTTGGGCTCTTAACAGTTGTTTGTGTCATGTTTTCAAATTAAACATTTTATGATTGAATGCGAACATAAAAAGTTAATAGTTTACGTTAATCCCTTTAGTGCCATCGCGGTGGTGGTGGTGGTGGTAGCGGTGGTTTGTTGTTCGATTTATAGATCGTTTTTACAAATTAAAATCGTACAGAAAAAAAGCGCGGCAGTTTCTCTATCTCCTGGTAAAAACGGAGACCATAACACACTGCTCTCCCCCATCGAAACTATTCCTGGCTCAGCACGATGTGCTGCTGCTGCGACTTGTACTGACTATGACACAACAAAACAGCTCATCATGCTGTTCTTTTTTGTCTCTCTCTTTCTCTATCTCTTTCTCTCTGTGTGTGTGAGCGCTCTATCATTTCTGATTTTTATTACGTTGTTGACGACGCAATTATTTCATGATTGACTTTGCATAAAAAATGTTTTCAGGCCATTAAAAATGCTCACTGTTTGCTGCACTGTGATGCTATTGTTGGGCGCTCAAGGCACATTGAGATGGAGAGCAGCAAAGTGAGATGACAAGAGCTAGAGAAAGAGAGCGAGAGCGATGGGGAGAGAGAAATCGCAATGCAAGCAATTCGCATTGCGCCTGCCATCATCATCGCCGATAAAACCAGACACAAACTCCACTACGGAATATATCATGGGCACAAAAAAGCCCACGCTTAACGATAATAAACTCACATATGACTGAATGTGTATACTATCCTGTCATTCATGCGGTGTGTAGAGCATATAAAATGGGATGTGAAGCAGTCAGCTTTTACTATACATAGACAGACACACAAACACACACACATACACATAATACCATACGTACGATGAAAAATGTAACAAAAACAGCGATTAAAGTACTCTCATAAAAACTTTAACAACTCTCAAACCAAATGAGTCGCTTGGAAGACGAGCTTCAACGAAACGGAGGGCTTGAACCAATGCTAGCTGCGAAAGCGATAAGTGGATGTGAAAAACATGTGACAATCGCTCTACAAAAACAACAATATAACAAAAACTACACGACGATGACGACGAAAAAAAAAATCATGCAGTCTCACACAGTATAATTTATTGGCATTCAAAATACTTTTATCAGGCCCCGCGAGAAGGTTGATTAGTTTATTTATAATTTATTAAGATTTTTTGTGCAAGCACAAGCAAGCGGTTTGATCTTCGGAACTGGATTTTACTATTCATTTACACTTCATTTGCTCCTTGGTTAATGTCTACAATTGTGAACGGTCGCTGATTGCTTTTTCTGGTCTCTCTTTCTGTGTCACCATTTGGTGGTTTTTTTTTCTTCTCTCCGATCTCTTCTGTCTTTATTTGATTTTCTGTTTGCCCTCTGTTTCTGGCCATACAAAAAATCGAAAGTGATTTATTCACGTTTATCGAATTCTCAAGTCATCATGGGCAAAAGAAAAACCACAATTTGTTCGATTCTTCTTTTTTTCCATCTTCGTCGTCGTTCACCAATCCCCATATACATATATGATATTGATGCCGTGTCGTTGTTCCATTTGCGCCAATTTCGAGACCGAGAGAGTTGTCATTGATGTGAGTTGCATTTAAATGGAAGGTAAACCATTTAAAAATGCACCGAATAAATCTTCGCTGAGTGGAACAAAGCAAAAAGGTTGTGTGAATTGAAAAACGATAATTTAATTGCCAAGATATAGTCGATTTCAAATCGAAATCACATTTTGTCTGCTGACTGTGTGGCACAAACAGACCGGGAAAAAATGTGATTTTAATGATTCGCCACTGACATTCGCATTTGGAAATCTATGGAGCGCTTTTTTCTCGCTCAGTTTTAAATGATAAATTTAAAGGCACTGATAAAGATGTCTCGAATGATTCTCTTGGCGCGTTCAGTTTTTTTTTCCCTTTGTATTCATTCTGATTGATGAAATCAAGCGAAAGCAATATCGAGCACCACCATCTCAAGCAGCCAAAATGAATAACGAAATGAATGATTTCATTGAACCGCATAGCGAAACGGAATCTCGTCAAGTGTCCAGTTGTGTGTTTGGAGTCACAGGCGCGAATTAATGCAAATTTCATTCAAATAAAACTTAAATGAAATCATTCAATTAAATGCGAGGAAAAAGGGTAGCGCGCTCATTTCATATATATATATATGAAGAAAATGGCTGTCTTGCGTTTGCATCGCTACTCTTTTGACTCATTGTTTGTTCTCTGCACAAAATGTTATTTCATTTAATAAATTTGGCTAGAAGTTTGTCTTGTAATTTATCGTTAAATCGTTTTAAATTTTTAAAACGCTCTCAACGATGCCTGCACTCGGTTTGTATGTGTATTATGTGTTTGTATGTTTTTGGTGCTGTTGAGAGCAAACGCGCGAGCATTCATTTCGGCGTTTCGCCGTTTTGATGTGAAGTGTCGGAGTTTTTGGGGTCGATCGTGCCAGAGATGTAGTTGCTTGATGCTTGGTGTTGGATTTTAAATTAATTTAAACAATTTTAATTCAATATTTTGTGCACGACTACTGTTCGGTGTGTGTGTGTGTGTGTTTCTGCCTGTTTGGGCCAGTATGTTTGAGCATTGCGCGACCGTAAATTGTGCAACTGTGGTGAACGGATGAATAACAGCAACAGCAACAATCCACAGCAGCACACACACAGTATTAAGTGCAAATACTTCTGCAACTGTTGGGTGCTGATTTTAGTCGCATTGCAGCAACCCAAATACAAGTGAGCGCGCTGGATTTATGATAATTTTGCCTTGTGCTTTTGTTGTTCAATTTTACTCATTTTGTTGTAGTTATAGTTGTTGTTGTTGCTTGTTTTCTTTCTCTCTGTTCTTTTCGGCGGCTAGTCCTGTTTCTGTTTCCCACCGGTTTATAACTCGCAGTAATTTCACATAATTTTTATTTATTGTTCGCTCATATAAAGTGGAATCGAGGACGAGCCTATCCATATATACACACAAACACACTGAAAATGCCGACGTAATTTGATGGTGGTCATGCTAATTTCGCTAAATTATTGTACGAATCACATTCACATTGACTGCAAGAACCGTGCGAGCGAGCGAGCGAACGAACGAACGAACGAGCACGCAAGAGACAAAGAGTGAGTGCGACTCATGAATGAATATTATAAATTAAATGCAGTTTGCGTTTTACTACATCATCTGAATGCGTTATATATCAGCGTCATCGCCTTTCGAAAGGATGATTTAACGACGAATTATCGTGCAATAAAGCAGATCTGACATTCAGTCGCTTGCTAAATAAGAATAATGTCGGATGTTTTTATTTGGTTTTTATCGTATCGTACAGCGATTTATGTTCTTTCTTCTTTTTCTTCTACGTGGCCGCTGTCGTCGTCGACATTTTTTTTTTCGTTGCACGAATTGTAATTTATGCGAAGAGTGATATGCGTGACCGCTGCTGATCGTTCACTGTTCTCTCACACACAATTATAGTTTCGTTTGCTGATTTTCTTTACGTTCTGTTTGTTGTTGTTATTGCGAGCGCGCGCTCGGTTTCATTTTCTTTCACATTATCATTTTCATACTTTTTATGACTATTGACAATTAAGGTCATCATGTGGGTATATTTATCATATGTCATCGCAACGGCGAACTACTTCGGAATGTACAAGGCGTAAGCTTGTGAACGCATGCAATGACACTTTTTTTTCTATTTTGTTCATTCTTCGACAGGCAGTTTCGTTGCATTTTGTGTGAACGTGTGCGCGTATGCGCGCAAGACCGCGAGCTTATCAAGAGTGCAAAGCGTCGAAATCACAGTGCATTGAATAAATTGAATATCCATAACCGAATGCATTTTCAATGTGCAAACTCTTTTTGTTTCCACCAAATTATGAATATGCAATTTGAATGCAAATGCGGTCAACACTGAACATTGATATTGAACTTATTTCAGTTGAATTGTGTGCACAATGTATCGGTTGCTTGGACAACGGTAAATGATCCGATATGTACATTTCATTGGCAAAGTGTTCGCGCAGCAAGAGTGAAAGCGTTCGAAATCAAATCAAAGCGGATTTATGTGGTGCTTTATGAGCGCAACAATCAATTCATTTAAATCCTCTGTAATCAGCTTTTCAAGTGATTTTCCATACAATCGACACCTGCACACAATCCATTTTTGTTCTTATATCGATTTTGTTTTTTTTTCTTCATTGTCTCTCGCTGTTTGAGGATTAAAACCATTTGGCGAATTGATTGATAGGAATCCCACCTGGCAATGATGAAAGGTAGCGCATGATAAAATGAAGCCATTCGCCTTTCTTGAGCAAATTATAATATCAAAGCACTTGGCCTCTCGTCTAAGTAATGAAAAATAAGAACTAATTTCATTCAAGGATCCAATTTGTTGGCCCTTAAAAACATTTTAATGCTACTCGAAAGCATCGACCCACTTGTCAGTGTCCATTTACTTCGTTTTTGATTTGCTAGACGATTCTCTGCTCTCGTATTTTTTTCTGCTGTTTTCTTCTCAGCAGCCGAACAGAGGCGGAATCGATGCCATTAATGTGAAATAGAATTTATGTGTAAACACCGCCGACACGACGCAACAGATGGATTGCAACGGAATTCCGAGGAGTTCAAACAAAAAAATGCCATGATATTTCACACGTTTTCCACCGAATTTCAAGGAATATATAAACGTAGTGCTCAAAAGTAATAGATCTTTGAAATACAATGACGTTTTGACCTCATTATTTCACGATGAGCACACAGAAAAAACAACAACACCAACAACACATCGCATGTATATTGAGACAAATTCGACGACTTTGCGGTTCGGGAGCACATTTTTTTTTCATTTCGCTCACAGTTGAACGCTTCATAAACAACCGAAATGTTACACAAAGTGCTTCTGATCTGTTCGATCTCTGTGTGTTTGTCTGTGTCAAACACACCGAAATGAGACACGAAAACGTTTATAAAAATAAATATTCATAATGACAAAACCAACAGGCGATGTTGTGCTGACAAACAGTCGATTTCATGAAAGACAAAGAAACTGACTGTGAAAGAGTGAACAAAATGTGTCGAACACAAATGTCATAGCAAATGTGTAAAAGCTAGAAAAATATATACGCAAACAAAAGCATCGAAAATAAGTACAACGACCAGAATGTCAATTGAATGGAACATAAATTACACAGACGAAAAAAACTTTTGAATCAAACTAAGAAATACGTCTAAAATATGTAGTTAGTAGGTTTCCATCCAATATTCCCATATAATTACAGGAATCCTACTAAACAACACACATACGCATGTACAGTCATTGGCGCATACACAAACGTCATAGATGAGTTGATGTTTGTGTGTGCGCCAATGACTGTACTGTACATGCGTATTTGTGTTGTTTAGTAGGATTCCTGTCACTATATGGGAATATTGGATGGAAACCTACTAAAGTCATATTTTAGTCGTATTTCTTTGTTTGATTCAAAGGTTTTTTTCGTCTGTGTACAAACGACAGCCGAAAGCTACAATTTATTCACATTTGAACGATTGTGCACTGTCAGTGTCACAGTCATATCAATGTGTTTTGCTTGCATTCAACACACATGTCTCTCACGCCAACAGGCCGTGTGTGAATTGATTAGAAAAGCCAAGAATCAAGCCCATCTTCCTCTCTTTCTCGCTATCTCGATTAATTGAAATTTTCTTCTCTGGAGCGAGAAATTAATTTTCAATTCAAAATGTTTCAATTATGATTGTTCGGTTGTCGGCGCCTTTCAAACCCCATCGCCTATCATGTTTATGCGTGCATAAGCAGCTTTGTTTTGTTTATTTCTGTTCTATTATTTAAGTTGATGTTGTGTTTGTTGTTGTTGTTGTTACTTTTCTCTTTCATCCCGCACATCGTTGGTTTTTTTCTTTCTCTCCGCCAATGTGGCGCTGAATGCTTTCAAGATTCGTCATTCGTTGTGTTTGTTTTTTTTTTTGAAGCTTGTTGAATGAAGGGAAACATAAATTGACGAGTTACAAGTGATTTTCAATTGATCAAGCGATTAACAATGGCATCCAAATGACATGACAGCCCAAAAAAAAAACTCCATGTGAGCTCACTTAATGTTTTTTCTATTTTAGTTTTTCTTCGCTCTCTCTCACTCATCGTCTTTGCTCTCGGCATATTTGTATATGTTTTTGGTTTATAAATACGCATGCGAGTGCGTGCGTTAGTATATCAATGCATGTTTTGATACATTATAAGGCCCGCTTCTACATTGCGACGAGGTACGTGTGCGCATTTGGCAAATGAAAAAAAAAGATCATCAACTTTTGGTTACATTTTGTGCCAGAATTGTGTATGCGTGTATGCTGTTGTTGTTGTTGTTGTTGTTTGTAGTGTGACGACATTCGTGTGATTAATGATCGTTCTCACTGCAGTGCTATAAAATATGAGCGCATTGAAGAGACTCTCACTCTCTCTTTCTTCCTCTGTGTCTATCTCCCTCTCTTTTGCTGTGGAGTTCATGCCAGATTAAAGGACTTGTGCGAAAGGAAATAGATATGTATAGCTTCAGCATACACAAAAATTGAAACACACACAATGAGCTCAAGTGATTGCGAGAGTGGGAAAATGCGCCGAAAATCAGCAAACAATAACAATAATAAATTTGTATGTATACAAGTTGATGTATTGTTAGTTATTGATTGTTATTTACGTACATATATTTTATTTTCGGCGTTTGCCATCCGCATTTATTGCAATGACTCTGCGATATGTGTATGAGCGAATGCGTAGATGTGGCGAAAATACAATTCACCATGGGGTTCATATTTAATTGATGCGTGGATTGGTGTTTGTCACTAGGAAATCGGGTAGTTTTGTTTTACAGTTTGAGCTTGATTTCTCTTCATGGGAGCCTTTTCTGTGGAGCCTTATTCATCCCACATGTGTTCATTTTCCCTTCTTCTCTCTCTTTCTCTCTCTCTCTCTCTCTCTCTCTCTCTCTCTCTCTCTCTCTCTCACTCTCTCTCTCTATCGTGTCGCAATAAGAGCGGATGCAGAGTAATGACAAAAGCGTTTCAAATCCATTGCGACAGTGTGAAGAGACAAGCCGCTTTCGAACGCATTAGCTCATTTGTAGAAAAAGGTAGATTGGAAGTGAACGGAAAACCATTAATAAATGACAACTTTATCAAATCAACCGTGGCAAGTGTGTGCGGTACGGTGTAATGTGCATACAATCAAATTGATGGCTTACGTTTGATTGCCAAACCAAAAGAAAAAAATCGCTTCTTCTTCTACCTCGACGACACATCATTGATTAAAGTGGATGGAAGTGAAATCAAAGCGATCGTATATACCGCAAGAGAGAGGGAAAAAATGGATGCACAAAAAAATGTGTCAGCGCCAAAAAACCGTAAGCGCACTTTGATCCTAATCTCGTAAAAGCACAGAGATTCGACAGACAAATAAATTGTGAACAAACATGTTCACAACGAATTAATATTGGGTCAAGAACATTTATTTGCGTCGAAATATTTCATATTGACTGCTGCTTTACTGTGATAAATGACGAACGCATGTTGGCTCACGGCATATCACATCATTCTACATTCACACAACGGGACGAACATGAGAATGTTAAGAGACTATCTACAGATCGCAAAATTCGCGATTTCAACATTTCGATGTTTTTTTCTTCGAAATTGTGAAACTCCCTGAGACTGCGATGCCATTCACTGTGTGCTATGCTGTTGTGCATAGAGAGCGACGCGTCTGCGGTTCACCCGAAGAATGATTGAAGTGGTTATTTGGATCGCCAAACAACAACAACAACCACATTGAACGACAAAAAAAACACGCACTTGTGGTGGAAATGTCAACGTTACTGATATCTGTTTACATTTTCATGTGTTAGCCATGCTACGTGCATTTGTTGTTTTAATTTTTCACCATTTGTTTGAACTTTGAAAGCTGGCGATTTTCCAATCGATGCGATTCGTTTATTCCCTTCTTCGTCAAAAGTCAACGATTAATTTAACGACGACGACGACGCAATTTGACGCGTATGTTAAGTAAAATGGAAACAATCGAATATGCACAAAAGAAGTCGAGTATGTTTTATTGTATGATTGACAAAGAGTCAGAAAATGCGGTCGTCATAAAATATATACGTGCTTTGTCGTTCTGCTTAAAGCGAATTTTTGATGTGGAACGAACGAACGAACGAACGAACGAAAAAAAATAAACCAATTACAAAACAGTCGCTGGCTGCATACAGGAATTATAAACGGAAAGAGATGAAACACTCGCGTTCGGCCCGAAAAACAAACCGAAGACAATGAAAACACCACATCAAGAGTGGTATGGAGCATACGTGTATATGCGTCCAAGTATATGGTGTTGTCGACATTACAAGTGGAACAGAGAGACACAGGAGAGTGCATATGAGCGTTGCGAGGAAAAACTCTATTAAATCACCCGAATACCGATGAATCAAGCACCAATTTACAGGTGATGTTATGAAATATTTATTTACTCGAACTGATTGCTGCCTCGAATCGCATATTGGTATTGTTATGGGCAATATTATTTTACATCGTTAACGCTAACGACGCCAATTGAGAACGGATGGCAAGACACAACAAATTGTCGCCAAATACCAATGAATACATATATTTTCAACGCTTTTTGTTACTGGTTCGTTAATTTTTTTTCGCTGCTGGCTCTCATTTAATTCATTTTGTTTTTTTTTTCCGGTTGAATGATTTGCGCTCGTCACATTTGTTTTTTTTTTCGTGCGGTTTTTTTGCTTAGCACACATATGGAAGTAAGGTAGAAAATTTGATATGATTCCCAATGATATGGTCATGAGTAAATATGAAAATGATGACGACAGGACTAAAACTAATAATCGCGTGCACAAGAGAGACGCAATGCGAGTGTAACTCACTAACGATGTTGACATCTGATGATGAGATGGATTTTCTCTTTGATGTGAAAAACCGAGTTTTAACCGCGTTTTCGCGGCGCATATTCACCCACTTCGCAGTACGCTTTGAAATTAGTAGCCATTAAACGAATATGAAGCTCTTTTCCACCGGAAAAATGAATTAAGATTTCACTTTTGTCTTTTTGCGTGTGTGCTCGCGCTCGCGCTCGTGCTATCAATAGAAACACAACGTGCGCAACGGAGTAGGCATGAGCAAAGCCAAGCGAAATCGTTCAGCGTTCGTTGGCAGTGATAGATGATGTAGGATGTAAGCCTGTGTAAATGTCAATCGAAAGGAAGCGTAGTCGTACTTAAACTCATTTTACCGTGTATTCCTTTTCATGATAATGCGAAGCGCCTATAGAAATTGCGCATCTCTGTGTATGCCGAATACATTGAGGGAGAGAAAGATGATGTGAATGGTCTCTTGTGTTGTACGTTCAACATCCGAATTCCGACTATGTTCACAGAGCCACAGAGTGATTTGATTGACGTTTTCTTTGATATGATCTCACAGGTGGGTGAACGAAATGTGTTGAGAGCGCTGTATGCTATTTTGGTTAGGTATATTTATCTTTTTTTCCTCTTTTTATTCCTTTCGTGCCCATGCCGATGCGCATCCAGTAATTATTATTATATACTGTGACATTCAACCATCCACTCACCAACCCATCGTTTCTGCAATTCACTGAAACTGAACAGGCTGAAAATGATGATGTGATGCCAGTGTCAACGGCAGCTATCGCAAGAATCCAATGATTCCATTCTCGATGGATAGAATGCGATAAATTGTTCAGTCAGATGGAAGTATCTATTAGTTTCAAAAGCATTTTCGCTCGCTTGCTCGCTCTCTCTCACTCACTTGCACACACACACACATCAAATGAACTTAAAAACATTTTTATAACTAAATTTACTCTCCGAATAATGCGATTTGTCTGAATTGGATTTTTGGGAATCGGATGAAATGTTTCGATAATTTTCTAACGATTCAATGAATACAGCACTCGTTCGTATAAATACCGATTTTGTTTTCATCGCTGGTGTATCGAATAGTTGGAATCGAGTCAGTTGGAATCGACTGAAATCGCACAAACACTCACAAGTTCATACACACACACACAATACAATTGAGATGCAATAATCCTACCGGATTTCATTCATTCAATCGTCGTGTTTTGAATGTAGTTGGGGCTTTAGAAAATAAACGAGCACCAACAATAACCCAGCCAACCAATAAACAAAAAAGAAGACGAGTTTCTCAATGAAAAATATCGTCTTCAATACACGAAAAAAGAACAAATTAAGGAAAACGGGAAGCGTATTGAACGTGAATGTGACAAAAATAACGGCAACCTATTTACATCGAATATATCGACGCGACACGAATGCAAATGGTTATGGTATGGCGTGTGCGCGCTAGCACATGCCAAATGAATCTATTCATTTGTTATTTGTAGTTTATTCGATAAACAGGAACAAGAGAGGCGAAAAAAATGTGTTTTTAGACAATAGCTACCGTTCGAATTGCATGTCGTAGGGTTATGTATAATTTAGAATGCATCTACACACAATGAACGTGCATTAAATATTCTTACACACCAAATATGTATAATCGTATATATATGGAGGCTAGACGAGGCAATATGGAGAGAGTGAAACGAGGAGACACACATACAGATAGAGAGAGAGAGAGAGAGAGAGAGAGAGAGAGAGAGAGAGAAAGAGGTAAGCAATTGCAGTGTATGAGTGAGAGTCCATGCACTCCAGAATGTAATGATTTCCATACTCACAATGGGTACGAGTGCATGTGTGTGTGTATGGGTACTCGGTATTATTTAAACGGTGCTTGATCGTAAACCTGCGCGCTCTCATATTCAAATCAATAATATAAGTAAGTGTCAGTTTACGGTGGAAATGCATAAATGTACATGTATAGCGATAGAGAGATAGTGTGATGTGTAGTACAGTCACAATGGTGATGCAACGACACAATGATTCCAATCGATTGTTCAATTATATGAGTAAGTCGTCGTATCCGTTTTTTTTATCCTCATCTCTTTCTCTACCTCTCTCACGCTCTCTTCAACTGTGTGCATTGCAGTGTGTGCATGTGCTTGGGCTCTATTACATTAACCTCCTGCCATATTACTATTCAATGAAATTGTAATCAATGCACACGTGAAGAATGCAATTGAATTACAATATCCACCACCACCACCACCATTACCACCCGATAAATTGGAAACGAAAAGCAGTTTTTAATGTGGCGACAAACGATGACATTCATTCTCGATATTCGAACACGAATTCGATTTGGATTTTCGGAACACCCAAACGATATGTGCATTGCACTCGAAAGTTTTTAAACTTCCTACCGATGACACATACACACACATTTGGTGACATTTCCACATGCCAGAACAAAAACAAAAAGAAGAAAAAAATTACACGACGAACAGTGAGAAGACCAGAATGGGTTTAATTTCAAACAATGTGTGTGTATGTGCCTTTGTTTATTGTATAACTTGGAAAAAACGTGATGAATCACGTCTGTGTCTGATCCGTAACACAGAAGAAAAAAAATGACTGTGTTTTTGTAGTCGAATCGTAATTTATGTAACGGCGCCACTCGGTAGCTTTTTGCTAACTGACACTTCGTTCGTTCGGGATTTTATTCGTTCTCATTCCTTGTTCCATTCGTTGCAAATTTGATTGGATTTTACTAATTCTCGGAATCGCTTTCCGACAATAATGTTGTTAATTCGCTATCTGCAACCCTTCAAATCGAAATACAGTTGTGACTCGACTCGATTCCACTCAAATGCAATCCGAATTGGCCAGTTTGAAGAAGCTCGCATACACTGTGGGATACCAGTTCGTAAAAGTAAAATACTTGAAAATAGTTTATGGCGAAGAGCGAATATTTGCATTACTTATCGTTATCGCGCAACATTTTACTGCTTGCTGAACATTTGTGAACATTGTATTTTTTATGGCCTCAATGACATTAGACATTTATTCGAGATTCTAAATGAAGGTAACATGATGTGGATACGTGAGTGTGTGTGTGTGTGTATGTGTTTACGCGTTTACGTTTACGATTTGTAATACGTGTCAAAAATGTAGACTTTATTTTACAGTATAAAAGTGTTGTTGCAGCTTTTTTTACAATTATTGAACGTTCGACACTTTTGAGTTTTATGGCGCACTATTACAGTTTGGATGGAGAAAAATGAATATTGACATCAACATTGTATGCAATCTTCCTGTAGCTAGAGATTTTTTTATTCATTTTTGCACTTGCACTTGCAGCAGTGGCCTCAACGTCGGCATTGGCAGCTGCAACTGCAATAGCAGTTACCACAGCCGCAAAGCAGCAGGGAAAATAGCAACACACATACACCGATAGACATGCTGATCGAGACACATTTTGCACAATCTTCCTGCAAAACGGTTTGAGCTCGTAATCAACATTTATTTATGGTCGTAGGTGTTTCGGATTTGTGTTTTTACGATGGAAACGAGGTCAAATGATAGTTGAAGCAATTTGTGGCGGGTCTCAACATTGACAAAGAAGAAATTCGCCTTCTAAACAGATGAATGAAGAAGTTGCACATTTCATTATCGTTGTTGTTGTTGTTGTGGTTTTTGTTTCGCTTTTTTTCCCATTACTGTCGCTACATTTGCCGCGCGTTTGTCGTCTCGGCGCAAAATGTTGAATTCCACAAATTACGATTGCATTCTTTGTTCCACGAAAAACCAAAATGCCAACAATAATAATAACAAAATCAATGAGCCGTATGCTCTATTTCCTAGAATCACCAAACACTTCTATGACATGCTATGCCACCAGTCGACATGCGATAAGAACGTGCACAAAAATGCATCAATAAAATATTTCGTATTCCCATTCACATGCATATGGACGAGGAAATAGATGTACGTACACGGTGGACGTTGAGTCAGAGTTGCCGTCTAGTGGAGCAACAGAAGCAGCAGCAGTTGCAGCAGTAGCGCGTGTACTTTTCGATGACGAAAATTGTGGTGCACACTCGAAAGTGTACAATTTTCAACAGGACATGATACGCAAAAAACGGAATAAATCAATGAAAATGTGTGTGTAACATATGTCGCCGACGAAATACAAATTTTTGAATCTAATTATTAAATAGTGTGCAAAAATGTGCTCTAAAAAGGCGGGCACGATATGCAAGAATGGTCGCGTTGTTGTTGTATGCAAGAAAATGCAAAAACATCACCACTCTCATTTAAGTGGCTTCCATAAAAAGCACATGGCATGTACACATTGTACACATAACAACACTCGAATGCATTCCATCGATTCGTTGTACGATTCTATATGTGTTCTAATTTTCGAGTAAAAATACAAAAAAAAAAAATAACACAACACAGCACATCGAGCGACAACAATAGCAGTAGCAGCGGCAAAACATCGGCTCCCGACAATCGTTTAGCAAGAACATGCACGGAAATGAGACAGCGAGTGACTGAGTGAGAGTGTGATAGAGGGATAGAGAGAGAAAAAATTGATTGAATAACAGAATCGAGTTTATGTACGAAGTACCGTGTTTATTGTTACAACCGATTTTCATTGATAATGTTCACATCGATAAATTGATGCGCTTCATCACATATCCGAATAAGAGATACAAACACGGTGTTTTTTTTTTCATTATTCCTACAATGGAAATGACGTGCACTCATGCAACTAAACAATATCGATCGATTCGAGTACGAACAAAGCGACATCAAACTGTTGTTGTATTTGATGTGCGCGAGTAAAGGAGTGCGATACACGGCGTAAAAGAGAGTCAGTGCTATGAGTCAGAGGTGAGAAGAAGGAAAAAGTATGTAGATATATAGGCGTTGAAACATCGATAAGCATACAAATAAGTATGATGTGATGTGTTGATGGTAAACAAAAGTCCGTGTTGCTTTTTTTCCTATTTTGCTCTTACCCGTTCATTGTGGCCGCCACACAACAAACCATTGCTTATCTTATCGATTTAAAAAAAATTTTCTCGTTCCGTTGAAATATGTGTGTTCTTTAAAACATACACACTTTGCAACAACGGCACCGCAGACGCCCCAATACACAACGGGCTATTGATTTATTTACTGAAATTGGAACGCCAAAAGCGTCGATATCTAGAATGCATTGAAAGTTTAATGAATTAGCGTTCAATGAGCTTATCGGTCAACATGGCGCATTTGTAAACATACAAAGACCTTACACAATATAGACCAAACAAACTCGCCACTCACACTCGTTTTCTGTTTTTGATGGAAACTTTCGTTGTCGTCGCTGTTGTCTTTTCCATTTCTTTTAGGGTTTTTATTGCTGTACATCCGGTATGTTCTAGTAATTGAAACTATTCAATAAAGCAACCATCGAATCAATTATGAAATGTTCATTTCAATTTGTGTGTGTTTGTGTATGTGTTTGTGTGTGTGTTTGAACGGTGATTAAATTTTCAAAGGAAACAAAGTCGTATTAATCCTCAAAATTCGTTCGATATGTTTGGGTTGTCATTTTTAGCGTCACAGCAGAAAGCCATGGGCCCAAAGCCAATCATATTTTCGGTGAGTATGTCGTATAGGCAGAACCCCATTAAAATTGCAGAACGGTCACATCAGACACAAAACCACTCCATATATCGCCGATATGGTGCACTTACGTCAATGTTTATGACTCCCTATCATTTACGGCATATTCGCCAATCAATTATTTACAAACAAATTGTATGCCTTCGATATGCGGACTGCATTCATTCACTCCCTCCATCTAGCTCTATCTCGTTCGCACATCAAATTAAAACCTCAAATGGAAAACTGTTTTATTGCAAGTGTATGTTTTTCTGTCGCCTTTTTTTTGTTTCCGACTGTTTTTTTTTATCTTTTCTTGGTATCCAATTTTCGCTCACATATAGTATGTGTGGCGACTGTCAATAAATTCGTACGTAATTCATGACGTATTGGAATGGCCAATCAAAACATTTGCAATGCACTTGTATCGATTGCCTTCGGCTGTGCTCACACTTTATACTCTTTCTCACGAATGGATCTAAAGGAGGACACACGATTGCCGTTTCACCGGAAAACAGATAATGAATGATACACACTCCTCTCTCGCCCAACAAAATTCAACGAAAAATGTGAATGACTTGTTAATGTTTATATTGCGATGACTTATTGGGTGTATTCAATAAGCAGAACCACTTGACTTCAAGAATAAGTTGCGCGCTCACAAGGTTTGAGTTCTTGAACATGCGCTCGAGCGCGCTGGCGCTTGTGTTCATTTTTTTGCCGTCTTGTTAATAAAATCTAAGGCATTTTATCATTTCAGAGTTGAGGATGAAAATTTATGATCCGATTTCTTTCCACCAGTCGTATATGTTTATTTTTCGTAACTTTTCATTCTTTTCGAGATCCATAAAAACTAAAAGAGAGGAACAAAAAACCGAGGGCATAACTCATTTTAATGAGCACTCGATACCATCAAATTCAAAATTTCTTTTTCGCTCTCTTTGTTCATTGCGTTTTTTTCCCTTCAACTTCGTTCCAGTATTGTAGCGTCTGCCTGTCACTTCGCAGTAACTCTAATAAGAATAATTGCAAGAAGATTAATAAAGTGAGTCATAAAATAAAATGACCGAAAACAAACTGAGTAGTTTACTGTTGAGTTGGCCATTTGAAGCACCCTTTCGTTTTCATCATCGTCCCATCCAGTGCGAGAGAGAGAGAGAGTAAAGGATCTAAAGTTTGCAATGATATGAGTGAGACTATTAACATTAATGCCATTTCAAACGTCGTAGTAAATTAGATTGACATTAAGTTTGACTGTTTATCGGCCTATAGTTTTCCGTCATTCCAACAATTTAGCTGAAACACATCGACGCCATATCCATCCGACAGAATATTGAGCCGTCGATTTTCGCGACACAAACGGCCTAATGATTTTGCAATGTATATGTCATTCCATCCCAAGTAAGCAGAATAGTTCAATGTGTGTGTATTGTGGATGCGGTGGTGGAAAAGCCATGCCTGTGATGATGATGACAGTGATGGAACGATAACAACGCGATTACAAATGAATATTTATGTATCAATTACTTAGAGTTCATACAAAGTCATTCTTATAGCACACTGACGCGTCAAATTAAGAGCCTGACTGGTTACCATCTAATTGGAATGCGTTGATTCCATTAGGGGAACTCAACACTTTAATATAAATTTATTGGCATTTTGGCGGATGGAATTGAATGTAAACGGGAGTGATAAAAAAGCGACGAACAAAACGGAAATCGAGATTTGCTTGGCTCATCTCGTGTTTGCCAATTTACTTTGTTCCATTGACAAAGATCATGCAGTGCCGAATCAATGGCAAAAGGCAATTGGGAGCTCGCCGTAGGGCACCAAATTAATACCCTTTTAACTTTGTAAAAAATCACATTGTTCCAAAAGCCAAAAAGAGCGTAATTTGGCATCAGAGGCCACTAAAATCTTGGTCCAACATTGCCATTTGCATAGCTCTCCCTTTGATCACATATTTTTCGTTTACTTTGAATAAAACGGTTGTATTTTCAGTGTAATTGCAATTAAAGTTCGGTTTTTCGTTCATTTTCGGTCGTTACATGTTCGGTGTTTGTGTTTGTGTTGCTTTTTCCATCATTTAACGTTTTGTTTATTTATTTTTGTTTCTGTCGCCGCTTGTATGCGGTTCATTACAATGGTGACATTTGAAGCGCACTTCGAAACGATGACCAGTGGATGAGCAGCGTAGTAGCACAATTATCTTTAGTCAAATAGTCATAGATATATACCGAACATACATTAATTACCCTAAAATCGGTTGTAATGGATGGCTGTGTTTGTGTTTGGTTACTGTCGAAAATTTTAATGACATTTCACTTGGTTTCTTTTGTTTTCACATCGTCTCTTTCTCTCTATTTTGATTCCACCATTCGTTTCACCATTTATGGTGTGATATTTGTGTGCGTTCATTCAACGAACCGTTACTAAATACGTTCGGTTTAGATCATTTTTTTCACTTCTCTTCCATTTTGTATATAAATTTGTTTTCTTCGTCGTTTGTTTTTGTTTCTCTCTTTCCAGCTCCAGTTAGTGCTCCTGTTTTAATGTTCATTGCTCGGTCGTTCTCAATTAGCAATGGGATTTTACGTGTTTTACAAAATCGAACAGTATACCCAAATTAATGGCCGTTACGATGGTGGGATGATAAATTGAAAGGCAATCAGTGTTGTCGGTTGTGGGAAAAAGTATAAATTTCGTTGAATGAATGAATGAACGAATGAATGAATGAATGAATGGGACGCCGAATGAAATGACAAGTGTTGCAACACAATGGTAAAGAGTGCGCTGTCCCACAATATCATAGATTGGAAATGGGCTGATTTAATCAGCACGAATGGATTGATTAATTGATATTCCGTGGCCTATTTTTAGTCTCGTAGTAAATGCGAAAGAAAAATTATTCTTATGCTCGGTGTTTTGGCTTTGAACGTGTGTGTCGTGTGTATGTACGTATAGGATCGATATGATTACGACTTTATCTATGGGGCGTTTACGCAGTAATTTTCGATATAATTTTTCCGGCCTATATTAGCTGATGCGTTTCGTTGAACCCATTCGATCGAGAGTTCTCGGTTCAATTCAGTTTGACAGTAGTTTACATAAAGACCGTGGCTATGAGTATTTTTAGCCGTTGAAAATTGCTGCTGCTGCTGCTGCTGCTGCTAGTTGATTTATTTTTAAAGACCAACATTTCCATAATCACAGATGTCATTATCATTACTCCATTATTAGAGGAAGATATCTAGCATGAATAATTCAGTCAATTGTAAAATCGCTTTTTACGTTACCTTTGCATTAAGATTTTTACACACACACGCATACACGATATCTGTCCAATTGGGATTGGTGTTCAGCGTGGCGTGAATAAATTTGCGCGACAGTGAGCTCTCACATATGATATATTCATTCATTCGTCTCGAGGTGCAATTTTTCTTCTTCGCGCGCACGTATTCGAACGGAGCGAAAAGGAGTGAAAGAATTTCACGCCAAAATTATTTGTTGGAAATATAAAAAAGAGACTTATTTGAAGCCATTCAGTGGGTTCGTTTCGAGAGAAAAATGAATGTTCAACTCATATCTTTGTGAAACTGATGGGAATCATGCAGATGTCGAATGATGAGATGCTTTCATCTTTTCTCTTCAGAACTTCAATGCAATGCCGGCAGCGGCAGCGGCAACGGCAGCGGCAATGATGGCAATGACAACGAAGGCGATGAGAAATCAGAATTGCTTATTGCGTTAAAGAGCGTTGCATTTTCTCAAGTGTGTGCTTTTTATGCTCAAGTGTTCAATTAATTCAATTTTCTTATTAGCAATTCAGTGCTTTTTATCAGGTGCACCGGTAAGTACGGCCTGTAAATCACATTTTCTGCTTAATGGGATTCAATTTACATTAAAATGATTGCAAGTTTTTCTTCATTGCTACCTTCGTACTTCTCTCTCGCTTTCGCCCTCGCTCTCGCTCGTTCTCTCTCGATACAATTTCAAAGCCATTAGCGATAATTTGATTTTTTGATGGTTAGCCATTTTTCAACCAGTCACAACGTGTATGTGTGTACGTAGCCAAATGTAACAAAGAAAATTGCCACCATAAAATTCTATAGGCTAAAGTTAAATATTTGCATTTGCCTTGTTTCATTGGCAGTGTGCGGCGTGAGCTGCATTAATGCCAAAATATGACAAAAATCGATGCTGTAATTAAACAATAACAGCCATCATTCTGACTGACGTGGTGGAAATACAACAACAATCATGCACTATCAAGCGGCAACAGCAATCATGCGAACAGGCGAATGACTGACTAGCTGAGGGCTAGAGTGAGAGATTGAGTGAGTGAGTGTGCTCCAGTGGCGCGTTGAAACGTAAACAATGCATCGAATCGGCCTTGTTAAAGTTCGAAAAGGTTAACTAGTTTTAACAAAATGCATTACCGCGATTGACGCCATCTCAAATTGTGTGCTGATTACATATTTAGACGGCGCGAGAATAAAAAAGCGACGACGACGAAATATACGCGTTTGTCTAAGCACTTTTATGCGTTCCATTTCAGCTTTTTTACACAATGCGCATAAAATCAAACCCATATAAATGCATTCGATCAAAATGATTACGAGAGTTATTTCGTCGGATATTCATATATTCCGTTTCATTTTTTGCTGTGCGTTTGTTATTTTGATCGTTTGCAATAAGTGCGTTTGATGGCTGCATTAATTTTGTGCAAATCTCATTCCATTTGCACTTTGTTGGCTGTCGATGCTTTGATCGAATGATGCGAAGAATGCGTGCAACAAGTTACTAAAGCCTAGCGATAAAATGTGTGTAAATACACAACGAATTGGAGAAGGGAGAAAAAAAAACGCCGAGAATATCTCAACGAATAATGATCAAATGAAACACGATTCGATTGTAAGAATTTTTGAAATTCCACACTAATGCAATTTAAACGAGCTACAATTTAATATGCGTACCTTCTTTATTCGAATGGGCCTACGACAGTTGTGAGGCTCGCGAGTAAATTAATTGAGCAATTTTCACAAACATAATAATAAAAGCCCGGATCGCACAAAACGAATTGACTGCTCGTGCGCTCGTTCTTTCGTTTATTCGCAACCGGGCCTTCTCCTCTCTCTCTCTCTCTCTCTCTCTCTCTCTCTCTGTTCTATCTCTCGCGCCTCTCTTTCTGTGTTTTTGTTTGAGTCATTTAAAATCTCACACTATCGTGTGCGCGCGCACTAGCCAGCGCTGAAACACACGATTCAGACATCAAATCATGGAAAATCAATGCAAAATAGATAATAATTATGTTATTATGCGCCACGGCTATGTGTACGGTCAGTCGCGTCATGTTTAGAGTAAAATGGCATGATGTGCATTTGCACATTCAAATGTGGTGTTAAAAAAATACGGGCACCGCAAATGTAAACATACATTTCATTGGATGCAATTTGTTCATTTTCTTGTTAGAGTGAGAAAAATAAAAATAACAAGAAACACACACTCGCGCACAGTGTGAATATTTTGTGTTCGTGCTTCTGATAAATATGATTTGAATGTTTGTTGTTCGTTTGTTCATTCGTTTCTCTCTATCTGCGCGCGCGTTTCCATTTTCATTTGCTATTTTTACATTTCGGTTTTTTCTTCTTCATGTTTTTTTCTTCTTCTTGCACACTGTTGTTCGTCAATTTGTGTGCGATTAGATAATTAGAAAGGTTAAGTTTACTGCAGTAAGTCTACGCAATGAGTGAGAGCGGTCGTGCACTAGGCCAACTGTTGCATTCCTGATTATGCAATCGCTAAATTGAGTGTGAAAAATGTGTAAAGAGGTGGCAGCAGGGCAGAAGGAGAACTGCCTCTACATACCGTATGCACCACATGAATTAATGTCTCTGCTTGTGCGTGTGTACTGTGCATATTGTGTGCCGTTGTCGTTTTGCTCTTTCCCATGCCTCGTTCATTGTAGTTTTCCCTTTTTTATTTTTTATTTTTATTCTTTTTTCGATTGTAATTTTCATAATTTCATTTAATTTGTTTATTTCCATTAATCTGCATCGAGAGCCAATTACTTTTATGTACATAGTAAATTTAATGATGATTTTGGCCTTTTTTGTTGTTTTTTAGCTGATATTGTGTGCGCTACGTTGCGTCACTTACAAATTTCGATGCGATGCGAGGTTGCATTTTAGGACGGTTCATTCCTTATTGGTTTATTTGTTTATGAGTTTTTATGTGTGTGCTGTTGCGATGATGTTATGAATAAGTAATAACAACGTTGGTCACTGCAACTGAGTGATTGTATCAGCCAGTGTCATATAATTCCAAATTGCTGCGCAACCCTATCAGATTTCGTCAGCCAAAAGAGTAAATGACAGAGAACCCAACAAATTGACGGGCATGGTTTTCGCGAGCAACCGAGATCAATTTCAAATTCATGTTTGAGTGTTTGCAACCGCGTTTCCGCAGTGGAAAATATATATATCATAAAATATCCAACATTGAAAGTAGCTGTAACGAAATGGGTTCCATCGTAAAGAGAATTTTAGCTGTAAAATATATCCAAACGCACTGCAATAAAGTTCAATGGATGCAACCAGAGAAACCATCCATAATAAAATGTTAAAATTGAAAAACAGGACAGCATAAAAACGTGAACATAGTACATAAATAAGAGATAAAATGTATGAAGTTTTGGAGCGTATGAACGGGTTTCTTTGTATTTTAAAAGGGTGGCTGGCTGACTGACTGGCGCGCTGTATTATTTGATATATTGGCGTGTGTGAAATAAAGTTCTTCATAAAACATTTTTCGAAGCGAAAATGAAAAGCAGCGGGAAAGTGTTGCACTAAGCGTATGGGTTACCTACATACATGGATAACGATGACGAAATTTTTCATGTTTTATATTCGCATTTTTATATACACTTTTCGATTTCGAAACCATTTCGCTGCCACATTTACAGTGTGCACATAAAACTATGTAGATTGTTTTATGAGTTGCATGGTAGAAGCGCTTCAAAGAAGACGAGAAAAAATAAAATAAAAGGGATGAGTACTTGTGGAAAAGCATGCCAACACTCTCACACATACTCGTGCGACCGGAAAAATTTTCACGTCTCTTTCGATTGAAAAAAGGAGACCATTTCCATTTGCATTATTAATTTTGGTATTCGAGGGCAATTAAAAATATATCTCACAAACTTAACACTTTTAATAAGATGATTATACCTCAAATTGTATTTTACTGCAACAACAAAAAAGAGAACGAAAACCAATTCAGTAATGAAATTGGTGTGTTCAAGAGCTTTAAAAAAGCCAATTATGTGTGAGTGAGTGAGTGTGTGTGTGTATGCTGTGAAGCCTTCAGTTTTATCGATGCAATTTACTATTTATCGATTTCCACAGGAAAATAAGTGTGAAGCTGATCATAAAACGAACGAAATTCGAATGAAAACACCCAGTGTGTTTGACTGTGACAAACACGATGTGCATGCAGTGTCGTATAAATCAATATTTGAAGTAGTAATTAAATGTAGTTTTACAAAAGAACAACCATATAAAAGGGATAAGTTTATGTAAAACGGCATGTAGGATAATAAAATTCGGACCATGCAAATCAGTAGGTAGGTAGGCCATTTAATCCATGGTGTTCAAAAATGTAATTATGTATTTTACTTTCATTCCCATTTGCAAACGGTCACAACGAACTTTTCTCCGACGTAATCTTCTTTCGATCTATGTCCAAAGTACGAGTTGATTCGATGTCTTCTAATTTTCATGACACAGATGAGGTCGTTTAATTGAACCATCAAATAAAGTAGCCAGCTGAATTTTTTGGGACATTTGTTAAAGTCGGATGAAACTTTGGTGTAATGATCTGTAGTTAGTGAGCAAAACTCGGTGTTCAATTGCAACATGCCAGTCTTGTTTGCTCGTTTGCTCGTTCGCTCGCTCGGTCGCATCAGATTCATTAAATTCTGATTGTTCAATCAACATGTATACAAGTTCAAAACTTTCAAGTCACTTAATATTTTGGAGAGTTGAACAATAACCTCCCAGTAATTAAAGCTGTTAATCTCTGTCATGTCATGTCGAATGTCGAATGCTATTGATTTTCTGTGTGAACGCGAGCGCGCGAAATTTGTAATGTACAGCAATTGGGATTTCGGTGAGATTAATTCGATTCTCGAAACAAACCATTTGATATGTGTGTCCGGAACAGAAAAAGATTGTGTGTGAGTGCGAGCGCGAGCGCGTGTGGTCGCGCTCATTGTAAATTTTTAAACCGGAATCGTCATAAAATGAAATGTAAATCGGTTGCCAGTTGACCGGATGTGAAATTTGTGGCCGCCACACGCTGCTTGTTGCATGTGTTTATGAATTTTGGTTTGTTTGTGCTGCTGCTGCTGCTGCTTTTTTTGGTTCGGTGTACGTTTTTGATTGAAATGAATGCTAAAAGTACATGAAGTCAATTTAATTGTAGGTTGTCTCGTGTGTTGAGTTTAATGATCAATTGAAAAACAACACCAACACCAAATCGATATTAAAGAGCAATAAATAACTCTCGAGCTACAACACGCTCATCGTATATCAGTCTCTCTTTCACTACACACAAAATACTATATACATACATATTACATACACACACCGACAGCGACAGACACACTATACGAATAGAGGCAAAGTCAGAGAGATAATAATTTATAATAACATTGAATTGTGAATTTTTTTTTATTGGCGTAGGTTTCATTCATAAATTCGATGCTTTTGTTGAGCGTGTACTTTTTGGCGGCTGTGTGTATGAGCGTGCGCGCGCTCGTTTGCTTGCTTGTTCACCCGCAAACTCACACTTTCGCGCTATTTAGATGTGATTCTGCGTTTCACTAGTCTGCGCTTAGTCTCTGTCTGGTAGTTTGTTGTATGTGCGCGCGATTCGGTTCAGTTTCGTTTTGACTTGTTTATCTTTTTTATTGGCTGTGTGTTTTTGTTGTGGGTTTGCTGCCCTTTTGATTTTTTTCTCTCTTTCTCTCTCCGTCATTCTTCTTCTTCGGTTGTTTTGCTTTGATTTTTTTTCTTATTATTTGGGTTGTAGAGCGCACCGAATTGATTTGCGTGCATTTGGAATATTCTCACATGTTTACTACAAAATGGGTGTAATTCAAATTGAATGGATTTTTGGCTTCGACAATTTCGTCATTCAGCCGCGCGTTGCATTTGCCAACGGAACGAAGAAAGCACACAAAACAAAGCATTCGAAAATATGCATTTCGAAGAATGATACGATTATACGTTTATTGATTTGAAGTGAAAGAATGCAATGAGTATTAAACAATAAGATTGCATTTTTTGCCGTTTTCGTGGCATTTTATCATCATCATGAATCGATTCTCCGCATGTACTCAATGCGGTTGCTGTTTTCTTCTATTCTATTCATTCATTTAATTGAATAAAAGAAAAGAAGAGGAAAAAAAAGTTGAAAAACCAAACGATTGAATAAAATTGCAGCGAAAACAATATAAACTAAATGTCTGCCGCAAAATATAATAAAACTATGATAGAACCCACAAAAACCGTACAATTTATTCATTGAAGAGTGTGTGTGTGTGTGTGTTCGATTCGACTTTGTTCGAAGAACAAAAGGCAACACGAGAGTTTGGCTCAACTTTCTAACTCTCGACGCGCTCAGCACCACATTTTATTGCATCGCACATAACTTATACTCGTATGCTCATGAAAATAAAGCGCTTGCGAAGAATTTTTCTTTTCGTTTCTTCTATGCTAGCACCTTGAGTATAAAGTTAGTGGTAAAGTTATTATTGCTCCATGCAGCTCTATGAATATTTAGTGCGATGCTGCAACAGCTTTCGGTCAAAGTGTGCAAAATTCAGAAGCGGGGATTTATGAAATGAAAGCGCACACACACCGATGCGGAGTTGAAAGCGATGAAAGAGAGTTTTTCGAATACGTTCTTTTTGGCGGAAATCAGTAAAATTGTTGCACTCACCGTGCTTCTGGCTGGTTGTCAGACAACATTGGAATAGGTTGCGAACGAGTGGAAACATGACTCACACTGGCTTTGACGAATGGTTGTGTGACGCGCAAACGGCAAAAGAAGCAAAAGCAGCAGCAAGTACATAGGGAAACAATACGACAGACTAAACAAAAATTGAATGCCAACCCGATTTTAAATAAACAATGATTTAACAGAGACACAATACAAAAGAAGGAACAGGCCAAACATAGCCCAAACTTCCACAAATGCGATTCGCATGCGGATGAGAGAGCGCTCACGCGCTCGCTCGCGATTAAACAAAAATGTGGATGGGAATGGAGCATTCGGCCGACCGAATCGTCACAACACACAACACGTTTATACGCTACATGCATTTTCATTGGAAATGTAAACAAAAACAACAACTCTTGGGGAGTATACTGTCGAATAACAACAGCGACAAAGAGCAGCAGCAGAACAAGCGACCGATGACAGAAGCCAAGATGATGAAGAATTGACACAGACGAATCGTACATCAAAAAGTACTTGGAGCTAAATTCACCAGCCTTGTGCGACATCATAAATTTTTGAACCAAAGTCTATCTATCTCTCTCTCTCTCTTTCTGTGCATACGTTTGAATATGATGAATTTTCATGGGGTTTGCAGCGCCGCATTTATCAATGCCCAATTGAATACATTTCAATAATTTACTATAGATTTTGATTGATTTATTCATTGAAGCCATCGTAAATGCTACATGGTTAAAATGTCGTCGAATCACGGCAAAACCATAGATAGATTGAGGCAACCAGTAATAGAAATATAAAATTGTAGTGAAAAGTGAACATCGCGATTACATTCATGAATAAAGTGAAGAGATGTGTGTCTGTGTGTTTTGTTATTGCTATTGTTCGAGCTAGTAGAATGCAAAACCACAAATAGATAATCAGTCATTGACTTTATCAACGTTGTGATTTATTTTGTGGCATCAATGTTTATATTTATTAGCGACAAGAATTTTCCAATCTTACATCTGTCGCCCCTTTTGCACCTCATGCACACACACACATCCGAAACAATGACGGTCGAGAAAGCATCATTCGAATAATCGTGACTGTTCGCGGCGAAAACAGTTGACTGAACAAATGAACATTGTATCGATTGAATGAGTGAGTGAGCGCGAAGCGAACTCTTCAGCAATTTTGCATATTTGGGTTAATGTGTTGGGTTGTGCGCTCACTCGCGCTCGGGATGTGAGTGTGTGTATTTTAAATGGTGCTATTTTTGGCAAAAAGGTCATGAGGCGATCAAAATCAAAACATCAACTCGTTTCAACACACGAAACGCACAAAGGGAGAGAGAGAAGCGCTAGAGACAGGTTTCGGGAATATGCGCGTCTATTCTTCTATCACGACAATGAGTGACATGAGCTTTTGAAGCGATTTCAACAGATTACAAATTGATTGTTCTGTTTGATTTGACAACTCTACAAAGAAAAAATTAAGATCTTTGCTTTTCGACAGCTACGGTTTTTCTCAGATAGAGAGAAAGACCGCGCCAAAGCAGCACCGACTTCAACTCGATAAATCAGCGTTGGCTGCTAGAGAGTTATTCCTCTTGTAATATTCAATTAAGCTACATTTAAATGGCACAAGAAAATGATAAATGTTCACAAGTGAGCACGCAGCGACAAAGCAAACACCAGCTAAATAACAACAACAATAAAGCCTCAACACACACACACACACACACACAAACACAAAAATATCAAATCAAAAATCATACAATGGCTTTGAAAATTACATTTCGAATGAAATTCATTACAAGCACATAAATTTCGAGTACACGCGATTGTGAGAGCGAAAAGAATATCTGTATATGAAAGCATGAAATGCCGCCGCCGCCGCCGTCAACTCGGATGGATAGAATCGATGGAAAAGAAAATCGAAAAATTCTCTCATCTGAATGATAAATATGCGATAAATTTGAATAATAGTTGCTTTTTCCCGTGTAATTCGAACATTAAGAATCGACAACGGTTTCGTTCGCCAGCGATTGTTTTGTACGTTCGGTCGAATGGTCGATACGCCCCATTCAAAATTGTTTCTCTTTTCTCTATGCCGCTAATAGTAATCAAAAATAATACTATTAGCAGCGAGTGAGTGAGTGTGTGTGTGTGTGTGTGTGTGTGTGTGTGTGTGTGTGTGTGTGTG
>NW_022595264.1:457102-461915 GCF_009176505.1 Sitodiplosis mosellana | reverse complement strand
GTGTGTGTGTGTGTGTGTGTGTGTGTGTGTGTGTGTGTGTGTGTGTGGCAAAAAGCATATCAAGTGGTATCATTGAATGTTTAAATGACGGTACTAATCTTGAGGTTAGGAAAAAGATATGTGTGCGAATAGAACGCGCACTCCATATGTGAATAAATACGACGCACTCGATACATGACCAGCCACTTAACTCATCTGTTTTTGATTGATTCCGGTGTGTTGCGTTTTCTATGTAATACATAGACCGTACTCTTTTTTCTGTTCGGTTTTTGATCTGTACGATGCCGAGCGATCATTCATCACAGCCTCTGTGTGTGTGTGTGTGCGAACGCGTTTCTATTGTTTTTTACTCATTTATTTTTCATGGCACGCATTTGACCGGCTCGAACTTACGAAATGAATCGTTTAGTATTTCGGTGTATATGTATGATCTATTAATGCATCACCGTTTTTAAGCTCGGCATCATTTCGACGGCGTGGAAGATCACATTCGGCTTCCTCTTTTTTTTTCAAATAAAAATGTGTTAATTACATATCCAAATGGAAATTGCCGTTAATGAAGCACACGGAGGAGTTTTATGTGATTTTTCGGTTTTATGTGCAATAAAAGCATTTGATATACTCCGAAATTATGGAGTTTGGCATGAACAGTGATATGTAGAGAGAGAGAGAGAGAGAGAGAGAGACGATCGCGATCATTAATCGTGCAACTCGAAAAATTCAAGAACAATAAAATCCAAAATGCCGACAATTTAAACTTCTTTCAGTATCATCATTTCAATTCGTGGAAACACGATGTTGAAACTAAATCATTGATGGAATTTAAGGAGTACATCGCAAGCTGTTTATTTTTCCATAAAAAATTAACAGATGAGAACGAAATGAATACACGAGTGCCACAGCAATAGTTAAGCTCACACGCAAAACAACTTAAGTGCAACTTTTCAATGGATTAACGGTTGACGATAGTCGGGAATTCGTGAATTGAGTTGTGAAACGTATTAAGCTTTTACCACTTGTGGATGAAAGACATGAAGAGAGGAGCGAGCGAGAGAGAGAGAGAGAGAGAGAGCGGAACGACACTTTGACAAACGCACAACAAATAATAACCAATAAAATAAAATGAAATCGAAGACGTTCCCATGCATTTTCACCAGCCATTACTCAATTTTACGAAGCATTCTGTTTTACCATTTAATTGATAAACAATTCCGCTGTGCTGTGTGTGTCGGTGGATAATGTGTATTCGATCACAGTGTCACAATCACGGAACGAAACCATGAAAATGTTGATTCGAAACGGAGGAGGCATTTGCGTGCGTAAGAGACGATTAAGCGATGAATGTGTCAGGTTTTGTGCCATTCAATTCGTCACATGAATAGAAGCATATTTATGAATTCTGATTAAAAGTTCGATTCTTATTCAGACATTCGCTCGAACGCGTTTGTTACATTTTGTTTGGCGCTTTGCGACCCATTTTCCTTTTGTCTATTTCAATATTCTCCCTCTTGAATCGGGCGCTCAAGTGTATTTCTGTACATTGTGGTAACAATAACAACAGAACAGAGAAAAAAAAGGAGAAAAAAAAACTGAAAACGGATCGGTTAGTTCGGTTAAGTAGATACACAAAGCTACTTAATGGTTTTTGATGCGGTCTGTTTTTTTCCACTCTTCATTCATTCGTTCGTTCGTTTGCTGGCCCGTCGTGGTTTTGCAAAAGTATATATACACGCGAGAGATTCTATTGTTCCACGCATAACGTATTGTGTACAGCAGTTTGTAAGCGACCGACTGTCCGTCTCGCAATTTCAGTGGATAAATAAAGTTTTACTCCCCATAATATACATACACAAATTTGTACTACGTATATAAAATATTCTGCAATTCGACACTTACCTTACTCAACTTTTCGCCTTCATGGTGTGGCAGCAGAGATCGCAAGCTCTGGAAGCCAGCATTGATGCTCTGCATTCTCCGTCGCTCATTGCTGTTTGCAATTTCGCGTCTCATACGCTTCTCGTTTTCCATGGCTGTTGTGTGGCCTCCACCACCCTCTTCCTCTCTGTGTAAACTATAGATGTTCGGAAAAACCGAGCAGAAAAAAAAAGAAAAGAGGAAAAAGCGAAACATTATTATGATTTATTGTTTCGAATGTCGTTAGGCACACAAGATCATAAAATAGTTGGTTCTGTCAATTAAGTAATCCTATTATACATTCCGACCTAATGTTCTTGCATCGGTTTCCCTGATCCCGAATTACACCAACATTACTACGGTCGCATTGAAATTCACAAAGCGAAAATATCGCCGAATCGAGAATAAATAATGGGTTTGGTACGATTGTGACAAGATATGATTTTATAATTTCCCTGGTCGAGAGAAAGACACAAACAAGGATTGAGCGTCAGTGGCGCGAGCACGTCGCTCCCATCGAAAGGAGTCGAAGCCAGTTGATAGCAATAGTAATTAAATTTGTGCCGCATGGATATATCGACTTCGACCGATGACTATCTGCATTTTATTCCGTATGGAAACTGTTCATTAGAAGCGCTTTGCTTCCTTTCGGCAGTGTGTGGCGGCACAATTCGTTTCGCATTTTCATGCGACTGACGTGAATAATTTATGGATTTCTTTCTTTCGCCTTTACTCTCTCTTTCTCTCTCTCTTGATAAACTATTAAGATGAACACCCTTCGTTCAAAATGGGGATGGTGTGTATGTGTTTGCAGTCAACGCACGATACCAACTGGTTTGTTTACATACATAAGCCAGTGCCAAAGGGCGAAGAACCTTTAAATTAAACAATAACATAGTCGCGCACAAAGGAACCCGTTAATGAATCAAGTACACACATTCTTCATGCCACACCATCAAACGGAAACAACAATGTATATAGCAAGCAACCAACACTAAAACTTAATAGAAAAATAATGTTGATGTTGTTATTTTTGGCTTTGGCCCCAAAAAAAGGCTTTTGTCTCTTTCCATCCAACTTTCACACATACACAAACACACTCGTTCACACCGAGCATATTCTCTGTTGACTTATCTATGGAGATAGATCAAACTTACATCATTAATTTACAACCAAAATCGAAAATGAATTATGGCTTTCGAATTCAATTTGTATGTTGTGTTTGCGGTTGTCTTGTGCTTAGTTTCAAACAAAATGACAAAATGTGTACACGACGATGAATGCAGCAAATTACACTGGAACGATGAGTTTTATGGCGGGCGAACTGGCGCGAGAACGAACACAGACACGAATCCGAGATATAGACTCTCAATGCGGAGCCATTCAATGGTTTTTGGGGTTTTGTCTCTTTTTTTTGTTGTTGGTTTGTCGTGCTCTTTGTTTTTGTTTCGGAGACAGCTGGTTTGGTGGGTGCGCGCGCGTGAGTGGTTGCTATTATTATTGCTATCTTTTGAGCAGAATGTGTTTTTCTTAAGCGATTCAACATTGATGGCATCCACCGAATCTGCAATAAAATCTTTCACTTTATTTTCACCATTTATAATTCCGCAGATATATCGCTTTTGTGTGTGCGAGTGAGTACACTGGTGTTGAATGCTCACAACAAGAAATAGAAGAAAATGTTGCTGTTTGTTTGAAGCGCGGTTGCGGTTTTTGGAGTCAAGAAAATAGCAAAAAGTATTTCAAAAGAAAATTTTAATGGCCGTCTCACCAAACAGTTGGTATCATTTTATTGCTTTGTGACACAAAAAAAAGGAGTAACATAAAAATATCGTTTGTCGTAAAACTGTTTTGGTTTTTAAGTTTTCTTTTTTCTTTCTCGTCGCTTCTTTTCTATCAACAAAATCGCTATCGCACGCACTGTTGTAGCAAATGAATCAGTTGTAGCCGGATTTTGGTTGTTATGGAATTTTTCATCTCGGGCTAATCCGTGTAATAAGTCTTAATTTCTTGAACTTTAAAACAGCACGCAAGTAGCATCAAGGCCCGCACACAAAAACCAAATGAACCAACAAAACACAAAATACACACTCACAATCACACTAATTTTACTAATTGAAAATGGCAAAAAGTCGGTCTAAAAAGATGAGAAGAACAAAAAACCACCACCACCACCACCAGCAACGATGAGCACTCCAGAATGAAAGAAAAAAGCTGTATCAAAACTTCACCAAATTTCGTTCTCACTAATGAAGCTCGTTCTTCGAATTAAAACGATGCAAACTTATTTTTCAACTTGAAGTAACAATACACGTTATATTTCACCCGAATTGATTGTATATATACATTTATTTATTCATGTATCTAGTGAATTTCCAAATAATGTTTGTTTTTCTTTCTGATACCAGGCAATGAGCTTATCGCTTGCGGATTGCGCCAATACCAGCTGGAAAAAAAATTGTTGGCTGCTTTTTTCTGTGCTTTAACAAAACGAACTGATGTCGAAATTCACGACTCTACCGACGATACACCCTGAGAACGTTGAACGAAGCTATTGAATTTTAAAGCGAGAGATACAAAGCAGCGGGCTCGCGATTACCGTTTTCAACGAACGTGTGACAAAAACTAATTGGCAGAGTGTATGAAAATGAAAACAGTTTCAAAAATTCATCGGTAAAACCAAGTTTGCCAGATGATGACTACGACGAAAACAACATCAACAGCACAACACATCGGCCACGAAAGCGACAACAACCGCAGCCACCGATGATGGTTGCAACAATATACGAGAACAAGTGAAACACATTGTACGGCTGTGTTCGTAGTATCGGATCATCAGTGTTTGTACGATAAGTAGCTTGTACATGTCGAAGTTATGATGTAAAATGTGTTTTTTTTT
>NW_022595264.1:454201-457092 GCF_009176505.1 Sitodiplosis mosellana | reverse complement strand
AGAGAGAGAGAGAGAGAGAGAGAGAGAGAAAACTACGAGAAGAACGGAACGGAACCAAAAGCACAAGAAAAAGCCAAATACATAAAGGCCAAAAATAAAATAACAACACACGCAAATACATATGGCTGAGTAGGTTTCATTGGAGAGTATATGAAAAGAATGAGGCGCTCCATGTATAGCAAATATCGTCACTCTCTCTGTCTCTGTCTCTCTTTCGTTAATGCATCGAACATGCGATAATTTTTGCATCCGAATATAGTGAGTGGGTTGCGGTGCTCTTGGTGCGATATGGCTAACTAGGCGATTGAACGCTCATTACTTTTTGCACAATGGTCGTAAAATGGAAAAGCGGCTGCAACGGCAGCAGCAGCAGCAATGGCAGTCAACCACGATGTCAAGAGTTGTGGGAACCGAAGGCAGAATAGAATTTTCAATCAATTTTACATGTGCACACTGAATATGGTTTGGTCAATTGCAGCGTAAACATTACGATCGCACGAGACATGAATCATGAACTATTTTCGTATGCATCTCGAATTATGCATAACTGTGTCAGAGTCCGACCAAACTATTTGAATAGTCACAAAATGTTGAAAATAAAGCAGAAGAAGAAGAAAAAAATACAGAGCGAAACCGACCGAACGAGAAAAAAATATGAACACGAAAAAAAAGTGGTTGAAACCAAAGTCGAAACCATTTGTCGTTATGTGCAATTGTGCATCGCAACGCATGAACGGAACGTGAACAAACGATACAAATATGTATGTTTAAAATAAACAAAATGATTAACGTTTTCTCGTTCGATGTGCATTGTTAACTTGAACACGATGGAGCACGTTTCATGCATCATCGTCATGTGGTCAATTCTGAGCCAATACACACGCCACATCTAATTATTTCAAATCCATACAAAATTCGACATCGCGCCGTGCTCATTCAAAAGCAACGAATGTTTTAGGACTTCTAATTTTTGGCTCGTTTCGGTTTTATTCATTTGAGATGATGCATCATTTATAAATAGATATGCATATGTCGTTGATGAGTTTATGGTCGTTGTTGTCATTGTCGTTGTCATCGTTGTCCAGAGCGGCACAGTGTTATGCTAAAGAGGAAAAGACTCCGCTAACGATTTCAATGGTTTATCTAATGTCAGCTGGACGTGATATTGTGCTCAGTGTGTTAAGTGATCATTTTAATGAGGAAGGCCTTAGACTTTTAAAGCGCTTTACACTATCGTTAATGAAACCGAATACACACACCTTTTGACCGCTTCGTTGAACGTTGCGTATGAACTCTAACGATGTGTAATTTTTCTAAATTTTTCGTTTCTTTTTGTTATTCCATGGTTAAAGCGCTTATGTGATTGATTACAACGACAACAAGTACACGTGACCATCGTTGATTGCATTAGGATACATTAATTTTCCATTCGACACATTTGAAACCGCGCATTAATTTGTACGCAAGACGTGGAAAATAGAAGTTGTATGTGAGTTAGTGTGATGAAGTCAACGATGTGACAATGCACAAATGATAAATATGCCGACTCATCATTGCGCGCGCGCTCTTGTTGGTCACAAGAAAAAGTAAACGAACCGACACACGGAAAACAAGAGAAAAAACAACAACACGAACATAACAATAACAAAAGAAATATAAAGTGTTGTTTTCTTCGTTTCTTTTACTGGTTTTCTTTGGAATGTCGCGTTCGGAGACACGATGGGCAAAGGTAAAGAGGAAAACAATTAACATGGATTTATCACCTTGTTTACAGGCATTTCAATTAAACTCAATAAAAAGTACGTACATATATTTTTATTCGCTCAAAATTCTAAATAGATCAAAGGAATGAAACTCTTTTTTTCTCCTTGGTTCTTTCGCTGGAATACAGTAGAAACGGCCAACAGACGGATTCATTGGGAACGCAAAACGCGCGCGCGTTGCCACACGGGACAAAATAAATTACAGTGAAAAGAAATAAAATGGAATTAATCTGAATTACTGAGTGAGACGCAACCGAGTGAATTATAGCGAAGAAAGTAGAAGCGAACAGAAGGAAGACTTCATCGAGAGAACAACACGGCACTGATGTGTAATAACCGAGCAAAAGCCTGTTGTAATAAAGTAACAGTACGAAGGGACGGTGAAGATACACACATTGCCGCTTTGCGGGCCGTGATGTGTGATAAAAAGCCAACGCTTTGAGCGGCACGTACACACCAAAAGAGCCAGCCACATTACGAAATAATAAACGAGTGATTCGGTAACTTTTTGTCACGATACACACACACACATAAACTAACACGAGGGAAAAAACAGCGGCGGCAACAAAAAAAAAACAACAAGGCATCAAGAAAAGACATAATTCAATGAGAAAAACATAAACTATGAAACAATTTGTCGGTCGTGTATGTTTTTTTCTCTCTCCTTTCTTTACGAAATCGGAGCAAACGCGATAAAAAAGAAGACGAAAACCCAAAAATAGTTTACAGATAGACACGGTAAACGATGACATAGAAGACGATTGTGGAAGATTTTCAGCGTGTTTTATGTGTGTAAGAGGCTTGTGTGACGCGCACAGCTGTTCATTCAATATCAGTTCGTCAAGCACAAAGTGTGCAGACGACGCAAGTATTTGGAGTTTTTGCTTTCGATGGTCTCGTCGTCATCTTGTCAGCAGGTTGTTTTGTATCGACCATTTTGTCTGTGTGTCTGTGTTTTTTGTCCCTCTGTTATATTTAGGTCTCTTCCATATCTCTTCCGATGCTTGACCATATCTCACTTCAATCTATTCTCTATCCAACGTGAGCGTGAGCATGGCATTCAATGGGCAAAAGTTACGATAGAGAGAGAGAGAGAGAGAGAGAGAGAGAGAGAGAGAGAGAGAGAGA
>NW_022595264.1:400266-454191 GCF_009176505.1 Sitodiplosis mosellana | reverse complement strand
AGAGAGAGAGAGAGAGAGAGAGAGAGAGAGAGAGAGAGAGAGAGAGAGAGAGTTCTTGGCATCATTCATGTTTCGTCGTCAGGTTCGATTTACAACCGATACATATCGCCTACGATACGCATTGACTGTCTCATTCGATACGAAAATATTTTTTACGACAAGCAATGAAATGTTTATCGTGAATTGTACTTCACTCTATGGCTGCTGTTGTTGTGGCTGTTGCTACATTTCAATGATCAACTGCTCTCAATGCTCGCCGTTGTTTCTCAAGTACTTTCACAAAATGTGCAAAATCAATAGATACCTTTAAGGCATTCGATGAGCAGCGCGCTGTGATGCGCTTAAATTCGAAATGAGTCGAGCAGAGTGAGTGGAGACTGGCAGTGAGAAAAACAGCCGATCGTAAAATAAAGCCATCAATATCTATGTCATCATTCATTCTGTTCGCAGTAACGAAGCGCAGAATTGCCATGGCCATATGTGTCGAAAATTACTCGATTGCATTTCCATACGTTTTCCCCTTGGATGTGTCACTTGAATGAATTTATCACTTGAATGAATTTATCACTCAAATGAATTTATCACTCAAATGAAATGCGGCCATGCCGCGCCACGCCATGCATCTAAGCATGTACGGCATCGATGATTTTGATTTTTATTCCTTTGTTTTTATGTGCAAAGCGGCTACAAAAACCAAATTATCGCTCAAATTCTCATTCGCAGCCTCGTCAATGCTTAGACATTGGATTGCTGTTCATTAACAGTTTTACTACAAATCGATAAGTTAACAATCACGACGGTTCCGTGACTGAAGATGACAACGTTCTCACTCTTTCGCTTTCGCCTTGTGTGGCAACGAGAGACGACGACGATGGCAAAGAAGGAGAAAAAAAAGCAGAGCATACATTTTTGTCGATGCGGAAAAGTGAGAAATGGAAAAGTTCCGGCGCTAATAACTCTTTGAGACGTAGAAGAGGGAAGACGTATCTATTTTCACATTCCAAAAGGAATTATTATGGATGTAGAGCGAATTACTTTTTCAGAACATTTTATGGGTTTTTTCACTTTTTTTTACTATCACTTGGAGTGGAGTATAACTCATGGTTCATTTGTTTCATTTTCACCCTAACGTAAAATACGCCATTGATATGTGTGTGTGCTCAGCTTTTTCTCTGCGGCTGTTGCATTCTGTCATACATCAATACGTATCAACAACGCAGAGTGTTTTTAATTATCGTCAATCTTTTATCATGTTCGATATATATATATATGTATCCTATATCAGACATCGGACATGCCATTTATTTCACGCTCTTTATACGGTCTATTTGCTTCGCATTTCTCTCTCTCTCTCTCTCTCTCTCTCTCTCTCTCTCTCACTCATTCTCTTCCTTGGAACAATCCCATTGAGCTAGGAATAATTCATTTTAATGGCTGTCGTAAAAGATTTAATTTTATTCTAAAGCACGGATTTTAAAGTTTGTTGTTGTGTTTTTTTCTTTTAATTTTATTTCCCTCAAAACATCATAAATGTACAGAGCCGCCCATGTAGCTCGTTGAAATTACCGCTGTCGTCGCCGTCATCGTTGTCGGTGCCGGAGCGCGGCAGAGGAGTTTTTTGATTTGTTTTTGCTTTTTGTTACAACTCGTCCAACAAACATTTTTCAGTTTTACGTGTGCATGATTGCTGTGCGCGGCCCTTTTTTTCTGTTCCTACACACTCTATCTCATTCACTCAATCCTTCCTATGGTTATGGTGCATTTCAATCAATTTTTTTCACTCTCCGTGTGTGTATGTGTGTGTATGAGCAAGCACAATGGTTTTGATCACATTTAAAAAGTTTTTCTTGCATATTCAATAATAATCAGTTGTTCAAATGTTTTTCCATCGTTTCTCGAAATCCAATTCGTTTTACTATATTTTTTTCTGTTTTGTTTCAATCTCTCTCTGCCGCTCGCTCTCCCCCTCTCTCTCTCTCTTTCAGACATATCCGTGCCATTAACAATGTCATTCTGAAAACGAGCGAACGAACTGTAACAGCGTTGACAGTTACTGTTATTTGCGATAACTATGGAAAAAAAAAATTTGTTATTTCATAAAGTTTGTTATTGTTTGAGTTGTTGTGCGTTTTTTTCGGTTTTTTTTTTATTCGTCCGTTGTTCATTGTTTTCAATAGTATTACGTTATCTGTATCTTGACATGGAATACTCGACACATATACATACACAGCCACGTTTACTAGATGGGAGAGAGAGAGAAGCAGCCAGTCAAATAGCGGCAGAGAACAGTGAAAAAAATGTCATTCATTCATGCATTCATAGTATTTTTTGCTGTCGTTCACCACATTCCGTTTTTCATGCAACCGAAATTATATTATGGAAAATTAGGTCTTTCCGATTATTTGCAGAGTTTTATTTCTATTCTTTTTTCGAAATCGGTGGTGCTGAAAACGGTAGGTAAACTTTTGTGTGAAATATGTTTTCGTTGTTTTGTCTACCATTTTCTTCTTTCTTCTTTTTTCGTGTTCGAAGTTTTCGTTCTGTGTTGTGAAAATTAAAGACTCGACTCGACGGGTTATGTGTATGCTGCTGATTCTGATGAAACACAGAGAAAGAATGAGTGAGAGAAAAGTGGTCGATGTATTTCAGTTGTTCGCTTCGGTTGCCACAGTACAAAATTTGTTATGCAAATTTTCTCACGCAAATTGGCGCGGTGGCGAGCTTTTATCACCGATGTGATACCGACGAATGAGTGTGCTCGATGAAAAAGACGATTTGGCACGAATATTTGCAATATTTCTTGATCTATTCGCCGTCGAACCGAAAAATGCGTTCTGTGCACCACCGCATCGCACCAGCTCACACTCACAATTCATGGCCACATGATTTACCGCCCGCCGCATTTATGAGCATTTAACGGCATAACCTTGTCAAACAAATCGTTGGGAAAAATGAATGTCTGCCCTAAAGTGGTCGAGTAGCCATCAATAAGCCATTTGCAAATGCCGTGAATAATCGCAATAATTCCTGTCACTTTGCGTGAATTATGTGCGCTTTTTTGATGAAAATGTATTTGTACATTTGTTTTCTTTTATGCCATCGTTTACTTCTATTAATCAACTTCTTAATTTCGGTTTGGGTTTTGTTGCCCGGGCAGTTTCTTCGCTCAGTCAGTTATTTGTAACTCTATTGCGTTATTCACAGCCCATTCCGTGCCGATTCCTGTTCGTGTGTGCAAATCCCGTCGTTTCGCGCGAGTGACCGTACTAATTTGAAACGGAATGCGTGCACTGAGAGAGAGGGAGAGAGAGAGAGAGGGGGTAAATGAAAGAGAGAGAGAGAGAGAGCATCGACGACTTCGACTCGATTTGGGTATTAACGCGTATACATTCTGTTCCTACGGTTTTATTTATGTACTGCACTCATCGATGTCGGCATTGAGTTGCTCACACTGCAAATGAGGGCGGGTGGAAGACAGAGTCAAATGGTATTTAAACGATTTTTCTCCTTCTTTTGTGTTCCCACTGCTTACTAGCATGCTTAACGGTTTTTCACTCGCAACCATAAACACTTCGTTTATGGATTTTCGGAAAGATTTTCTAATTAAACCCGTTCATTTCAGAACGATCGCGCACTATATTTCGCTCATCACCATCAACATCCCGCACACACGCGTGCACCAGCGATTGCATTCGTTTATGAGTCTTTTGAAAATATGGAAAATTCCCATCGGATATAATTTGTGGAAAATTGGCTCGTAAACCTTTCTTTTATTTTTGCGTACGTTTTTTTTTTGCTTCTCGTCATCTTGACTTGAACTTCAGTAAATAAACTGTGTACTTGGGCTATTCCATCAGTATTATGTCGATAACGAACGAACGAACGCGAAGTGGAATGAAAAGGGGAGGAAATTGGCGAATGTAATTTGAGTCCGTTTCAAGAATATACAAATTAATTGACTTCCGATGAAAGCACTTTGATTTGTTATCTTATTCGGTATATTCTCAGGCAGTAAAAAGACGACAATAAAGAAAAGGAAGAAGAAGCGGAAGAGGTATACGAAGACGACGACGACACGAGAAACGTATTGCAATGCAAATACACTTAGTCACATTTCGGATGGATTTAATTGGCTTAAAACCAATTTTCACATCGTCCTATTGAATAAATTGGTGGGGAAAAAAGGCGAACGTTGGAAAGTCACATGAAAACGTGTACCATGGTATAATGTTATTACAAAGAGATGGGGAAGTAAACAAAAACGAGGAAAAAAAATCGAAGCAACACCGTGACCGAGTCAAAAAGAGTTATGAAAAAAATACATTGGCCAATGTGTGTCGGTGTTGGTACTGCTGAGTGAGTAAACGAACATTTGCTTGTGAGTATCTATGCGTGCGTGTATGTATGTGAATGACGATGAGCTGGAGCCGTGTGCTCTTATATTATCCAATATGAAAATAGATCTCTCGTTGAATATTACTAACATCGTATCCGTATCGTATCGTACCGTATGCATGCTACGATTACTCCATTCATCACCTACGCTGTGCGCTTCTAATGCAAAAATCCATGTGTCTAGCCTACGTAGTCTCCGTTGTTTACACAGGTTAAGTGTGTATCCGTACACATAAATGGAAGTATAAATGGATAAAGATCCAAAAATGGCTCACACATATGTGTTCCACCATAGCACACACCATGCTTTCAACAAAACCGAAGCCAAAGCCGAAGTCAACAGCAAAAGGCAATAGCAGCAAAAAGCCATCGAACCGCATGCACACGATACATCACGATTCTTTTTACATACCAAAGAACGAATCACATATATAAAGAGAGCGAGTGAAATAAACGAATCATATGATTTTTACTACGAAAAATCATTTGCCCACATGAGATTCCGAACAGTGTTACGGTTTCTTCTGTGCCATTAGATTATTTGGTGATTTTTTTATCCAATTTGTAAACATCGACACTTTTTTTTCCACCACTGTCTCTATCCATATCAGATACAATGAAAACACGTCGTTGAGTTTTTTTCTTTCTTTTTTTTTATCTCGAAAAAACACATCGAGAGTGAAAAAAAAATTCGTGATTTCTGTCCAAATAAATACGTTTATTCGACGACAGAAGACGAAGGATAGAGTGTCGAGGGAATGAAATGGATGATTTTATCATGGTGCAGCAATTCACAACAACGACATAAGTAATCTGCTGCTGATTTACTTATCCACGAACAAAGAACATTTCGGAGAAATGCCAACGAATAACGAGAGAGAGAGAGAGAGTGCAAGAAAGTTCGTTTATCATTTTCGGGTGTAATTTTTATGGAATTCACTTGTTCTCATATACGTCAATGTTTCGTAGCAAATTCCATTTTTGGGTATAAAAAAATAACCAGCCAAATTACTATCTTGAACCGAGAGCGGAAGAAACGTATAAAAATAAATCATAAGAGATTTTATAACAAGTAAATGTAAACAAAGTCGACAAAAGTAAGAAATGAAATACATTACAATTCAGTGAATGATAAAATAAGCGCTCTATAAATTGCCTAAAGGCGGTTGAAGACGCTCTCATTCTCTCTCTCTCTCTCTCACTCTATGCACACATTCAACTTGGCTGTGTCTGTGTTATTGTTCGTAAAATGAATGAGCGAAGCTGCTAAAATCAAGAGAGAGAGATGAAAGTGGCCGGGCCATCAATGTACAGACAACGAACAAATTTACGTACTTTTATTTTCACTTATATGCGATTGCAGCAGCAGTGACAAATAAATCGAAATGTTTAACAAAAGTTTATCAACGATTTAATGAGTCACTTGTGCGTCATTGTGAGTAAATTGTATCACATTAACGGACTCAAAAATCGCATTTAATAAGATCAAATCAAATCACATTTACATTTTATCGTTGTTGTTAGTGTTGGTGTTGTAAATGGCGACCGTTTATGGGCCGCGTTTTAGAAAATTCTCTTCGTCTGTAACGCAGACTGGCCGGGAAAATGCGGAAGAATACACTCAAAGTCGCATCAAATGACTTTATTGAACAAAGTAATTTGTTAGTATTCGCACGCACCAGCCCATTCCAATCCATAAATAAATCTCAGCCGCATCGACCGTTGTTGTTGGTGGTGGTGGTGCTATTATTGTGTTTGGTCTGCGACAACTTTTAAATTATATTAAATTTCTCTCAATTTATCTATAAAGTCAGGCAGTCAGCCAGTACACAGTGTGCCACGCTTCATTTTAACGAATAAAAATGCATTTTATATTTGTCATCGGTTGCCCTTAGATTTTATTTATTTCCATTCATTCTCCTGTTTCGAGGGCTTTTCATACTCTATTGTCACAACACAATTTCCAACTATTGAATGATTTTCAATATATATCGCAATTGCAATGATGATAATTGAATATAGATTGATTGAATTAAGCGATTTCAAAATGTCGCATCGAGTGAGTGAGTCGAAAAAGTGAAATGGGGACAACAGAACGTATGCTAACGTTCCATTTTATTGTTAGTGTCGACGTCGTTGTCAATTGAGAAGTCGTATGTACTTCTCTGACTATGGCGACGCCGACGACGACGACGACGACGACGACGACGACGACGACGACGACGACGACGAATTATTATTTAAGCGGTGATCCATCTTCGTATTGTCAACAACGATGATTTCTTACGCCATATGCGACCAAAAAAGGATTGATTTATATTATTCTCATTGTTTTGATAATGAATTTGATTTTCGGCTGAACTTCAATTTTTGGGCTGACATCGCAAGTATTGAGTGATGATGTATAATCGAATATGAAGTAAATAAACAAATTCTTCACATATACATAATCCGTCAACCCGCATGAATGTACAGAATACTAGTGTCAAATGAATGTAGTGCAGGCATCAGAGCGGACACACAAGAACATTTCACTGTAACTCCATCTATCTCTCTCGCTCTCGCTCTCTGAGTGTACCATCGAAATGGGCACCAACAAACACGTAATCAATCTTGTCAGACGTCATCATCGATAATTATATTTCGTCTATTGACCACAATGTGAACACACATTTCTTTTTCTCATTATATTCATCGCTGGGTCGTTTCATCTCTCAAATCTTAATCCGAATGTCTGTTGGAAAATCAACTAAGCTGCATTTCAACATCAAAACCGATAGCCAAATCGAATTGGAAACGCTCAACAAAGGAAATAACTTGAAATTACTTTGCAAACTCGGGCGCCGAACCGAACCGAACGGAACTTTTTGCTCACTGGGTAGAATCCATGTCGGTTTTTGCAAAGTATGCAAAATTAATATTCCGAGTGAGTATTGTGCTGCCTGCGCGTCCGTCTCGAAATCCCATGACATATGCAAATATACACCCAAATCGAAGAAGAACAACAAATAATAATCCTGTTTACATATTTTCGTCTGTGCAAATACAACACACCGAGGATGCTCAGCTGCAAATAATATTTATATACCTTTTTTTGTCTCATTAAAATGCACGGATTAAACCTGATTTGCTGAATGAGAATCAGACGTTGATAATAACAACGTGCACAGGATAGAAGAAGCAACGAAGGCGACGACGTCAAAAAAAAAATTATCCAAAATTCCAAGCGGTTGGATTCTTATTACAATTTCAATGACTGGAAACAGGTCTCTATTTGATTATTAATGAGCGGACCCATCAATTAGGCGTCCGATTGCATTTGCGAAACGGAGACGAGGATTAAAATGGGCGCTAATTCATTAATTGACAAACGATATGCATCACATGCAACAACCGCTGTGTAATCCGTGGATTTCTTTGGCTATCCTCTTCGGTCCTTCGACAGAATCAGCGCTTTGGCTTTTTTATTACATTAATCCTGTCTAAAGCTCGCCGTATACCGCCCTGAATTACTTACTTAGATGATACAAAAATAAGACACACCGAATCCAACTTTTTTTTTTCGTTGGTTCTGGTGTGTTCTTCTTTTCGCGTTTTTTTTGCACTCAAAGAAAATTGAAAGTGGTCGTGTTTACACAAAACGAAATGCGCATTCAATTTACATGCGACACATTTTGTAACACGCAAATGCGCCGCGGTTGCACAAATGTGAAACAATTCCACAAAATTGGCATTTTGTTGCTTCGGATATTGGGCGAATGGGAATCCATTCGTATTTACATATTATCGTTTTTTTTTCGACGTTTTTTTCTCATTCGCGTTCTATTCGACGACCCACGAATCGGTCCAGACCTCAAAATTGAAGCGCAAGCCAATCTCAATGTGTGGATTGGCTGTCAGTCTGGGTTATATTTAAAGGTTCTCTACTCATATTCCAAAATATCAACAATTCAGCTGCTGTTTTCCTGAGGCGTTGCTTTTCATTCGCCGTTTTCAATGAACATTCAAATATGTGAGTATGAATAATTTATTAAAACAGCTGATAATATTATTTTCGACTTGACGCGCGCGCGACTTCTTTGTATACTTTCACTCTCTCTACTTTGAAATCGCTACTGTTTCAGTTTGGGCGCGAGCGAGTTGCGAGCAAACAAGCCAACGAATGAACGCTAGTTGAGTGAATATGTGTCTGCTTCGGTGAATATTAACGAATAGGTTATATGGGTTTGAATATTTCACAATACTTTCAATGCTTCGTTGGCTTCGTGGCTAATTTGAAATGCACGACTCCTTGTCATCCTGTTTGAAGAGACTGAGCTACACATTCTCATATTTTTTTCAACACACCATTTCGGACAAAGGAAAAAGGCATGCGTATTTATTAAATTTATTCGCATTTGCATTGAGCTGCTGTCGGTGGTGCTGCTATATTTTTTTTCGGTTGTTTTTTTTTTAACTTTAAATTTATATATCTACCGAATCATCACCGTTGCGAAAAACAAATGCAATTCATGCGAAATGCAATTCATTTCATTGAATTTATATATTTATGTCATCGTGTTTTGACTACGAGTAACAAAACGGACTTCCCTTGACAGGCGAAATGATGTGTCTGCCCGACAACACTTAGTCACTTCGTTGATATTCGTTCATCGAGAGAAAAAAATGCGTGTGTGTGGCGAAAGCAATATTTATAATGCATCGAGGAATGTTTCAACAATATATTAAATGGCACGCAAGATATTTTACATTACAGATTATTGGCGGCTTCTAAAAATATGCGCACGAACTCACATCGAGGCATATGGGCCGGGCGGCGGCGGTGGCGTTGATGACGACGATAACTATGGTAGCCATTTGTTTAATTTCACGAGTGTGAAAAAAATGTTTCATTGTTTCAAATGGTTCGTTCACGAATAGTGAATAATTTCGGCTTTTTTTCCTAGTGACATGCTGAAAATCGCGCGACATTCGGGCGATTCAACATTCAATCCAATTATGATCAGTGTATGGAATTGGGGGAAACAAAAAACCAAAGAACATCCGTGAAAAAAAAATGGTCAACGAATACCATTTGGACTACACCAAAATCGTGTGTTGCATACGTGTGTTTCTATACTATAAATGAATGAATAAATTTGTTAATTTAATTTATTAGCACTTTTTGTGTTCTCGTTTGTGTGTGTGTGAGTCGACCAATGGTTCCAGTTTCATCTTTCTTTTGCTCAGTCGCAGCTCTGCGACAGAATGACCATTTAATTTCCATTCATATATTTGCCACTCTCTCTGAAGATATAATGTGTTTTCAACGATATAATGTGTTCATAACACAAAATGCGATTGGGTTCAACTTTCGCGTGTTACATGGCGTTTCGTTGGCCAAACCGCCGCACCACGCCAAAAACACTAAATTCAAGAAAATCAAAACGATGCCGGTCCATTTATGGGCATTCCTTTTTGTGTGTGATTTATGCAAAAATTCACCTTAACCATTTATTCGTTGAGCATTTTAGTCGTCGTTTTCATTTTTCCCTTTTTATTTCGCCTGCGAAAGAAAAAAAAACGCGCCGAATGCATGCAAGATATGCCGGTCATTATTTATAGCTGACACATTTATAATTTTGCCATCCAGTATTGTCGCAACGAATGACACAATCCGATTCATTTTCGTACCCACTTTTGCCGGCAAATGATTGCAGCTCGATTCATTTCATTCCATCGTTCGTTCGTTCATTCTTTCTTTCTGCTCTGGAAGTTGCCGTTTCTTTTCTTTCTCTATATGATAATGAAATAATGGCACCATTCCGAGCAGTTGCAATCACAGAGAGAAAAGAGTCTGTAAACGTGACGATGACCATATGGTTTGAATTGTTCTCTCGTTTTAATTAAAACGTTTGTATATTCTTGCTATCAGGAGATATTGTCTCCGTCGTCGTTGTCGCCGCCACCACCATCATTGCTGCCACTGCTGTAGCCGCCATACAGATCAAGTATGGGCAACAAAGTTTTCATCGCCTCGAAAATTGGAGGCGAAAGCATAAAATAAAACGCAAGAAAATAAGACATAAATGCTGTTTTATATGAGTGGATTTTTTGTTATTGTTATCGTCCCTCCTCCCGATTCCTTCTTGATTTTTTTTTTTAATGAGTTTGTTCACAAAATCTCATAAAAAGTGATACGATTCACGCATACAGTTTAAATGAATTGGCTTGAGCACGGCGCAGTTCAGCTCAGCTCCGTTGTTGCTGTTGAAAATGAGCGTTGTTTGTCTTTTGGTTCATCTGTTTTTTCTGTCTTTAATTTCTTTTTAGTAAACAACATGCAATTACATCCACCTACCACTGACGCCTGCTTCATGTTTCACAATCGAGAAAGAAAGAGAGAGAAAGAGAGAGAGAGAGAGAAAGAGAGGAAGAAAAAAGTCTCAGCAGCAGCAGCAGAACAACCAAATCGCTGTTGTTGTTGGAAAGTTGGAGAATTGACTATGAGCCGCAAACCAAATACACAGGGCACACCAAGTGCAAATTAATAAGATTGAATAGAACATTCGAATCAAACTAAAAATAGAGAATCTCTAGCGTCCGATTCGCACAATGCGAAAGCGGAAGGAAAAAAAAGAGCAGCAGCAGCAGTGATGTTTGGTCGAGGTTTGGGAGATAAATAAATTTTTCATTCGCAAACAACCCGAAAATAGGTTGTCGTCTTGAAAACCATCGCCATTAGCTGTCGTTGCAGTGGGAAATGTGTGTTGTTGTTAATGTTTTTTCGGCTTTGATATTCGTTCTCTGCCTCTCTGCCGCTCTTCATTGTGGTTGGTACATAGTACACGAAAAAAAAGCGCGGTGTGAATTTTAAATGGAAATTATCAAGCATTATGTGCCCGTTAATTTGACATTGCTGCTGCTGCTGCTGTCAACAAAAACATCATCACATCGACGTGTATCACTTTTTATGCATGCCATGCGAATTCGGAGCAATAGGTTTGTGTTATTAAATATTTTTATCTTTTTTCTTCCGAAATTAACCGCTTTGACCGCGCTAACCACACAATTTGATTACAAAATCACCACGCCGGTTTCTATAGAAATTAATTTCAATCAGTTGTGTGCTTCATGTACGGCGACCACGATTATAATAACATTACAACATCAAAAATGTAATCGAGAGTGAACGAAAAAAAAGGGAACAGCAGCAAAACAATGCAACCGTGGCGATTGTAAATTACACACAGTACTACATTATGCATAGATTCAGAATAGCGAGACTGTGCGAAATGATGCGCGTCCGAATCATCGTCCACCGAATCACCCGAATTGGCAGCGATCCAGGCGCCAAATCACATTTCATACGGCTAAATTTACCGAGAGTTGAAAATGTGTGTATTTCTCTCGCTGTCTTCTTTTGCATTCTCAAGCGCGAACAAAAAACAGGCTGTTGCTAGAACAATAATGCTCAGTCGGTACGCAAACAAAACCCACACAAAAACATGGCCATAGTGGTCGCCGGTCGGGAAGAAGAATTTTCTTTTTCTAAAGTTTGATGAATCAATGCAAGGATAAAAATATAGACAGCATTTTTGATGGCTGTTTGATTGAAGGCAAAGTGACAAGTACCGATTTGCACATAGGCGCCACTTTGTAATCGATCTGTTACATTTGGCTCCGCGATAAGTGACTATTAGATACTTTGTCAATCTATTTTCTTTTTCGCAACAAAATAACCAATTGAAATAAAAGATAACTAACACAGAGAAAAAACGGAGGAACAATCATTCGATATTAAATCTAAGTATCATTTGAAAATGTAAAAAAGGGAGCGATTTGATTTAATTTTTATGCGTATTTCGCCACCACAAAATTCGGTTCAACTATTCCATTTGAATGATTCTTGAATGTTGTCATACAGCAGCTTGCAGCAGAGCAGCATCTCCCCCAAATGCCAACTGATTCAATTATCAAGACATTTGTCACGTTGTTAATGTATCTCGGAATCAAAGTAGTGCGAGACACTTTGCGGGGCCTCAATCGCTTTATACACAGTTAATTTAATCGGCACCCAATTGTCTCGTTCGCCGACAATATTCATTCATTTCCACTGGCATCGAAACACAAAAACAACGCTGCTTCAACATTTAACGCTTTTTTCCTCGTTGAGTGAGTAGTTTTTTTTATATTCAATGTTTTTTTTTTTGGTGTCAGTCAAGTCACTACACAGAAAATGTAAACTTTCTCCGCTCTGTTGTTTTTATCGCCTTGTTCAGCTGAGAGATTTTTTTTCATTTTTAGCATCGAAGTTTTGGATATTTTCGACAATAATCAGTTGTGATATTTCTTTTTTCGTTTTCGTTCGTTCATGTGATAATCTGTGTTTGAAAATGTATGTTGAATAAGAGTCAGCATTGACTCACAACTGCTTAGAAACAGCATATATTCGGATTGGTTTTTTTTCAATGGAAATGACACTGGTTTTACATTGGAAAGGAAAAAAAAATCATGTGAATCCAGTTTGGAATGAACCCCATGTGACATCGCGATGAAATGGACTACTTTGTCCGATTCCATTTTATTGACCAAAAAAATGTGATTTGATTTAAGTTTAAATTTAGTTTTATAGCAAACTGTCCTTCGTGCTCAAGGTATTCAAACTCTTGAATTGATTGTGAATTTCGTTAGCTGACACAATTTCTAGGCGTTGACTTCGTCGTCGTCATTTCCATAATTTGATGCACATGGCAAACATTACCGAACCAAAGAAACAAACTTATGCGAATTTTACGACAAAGACAACGATCAAAAGAATTGCAAACTCAAAGAGTTGAATAAAAACGTGAATCTCATTAATAAAAACTGTCCCGTTGGTAATTAGTGCTGGCGATTTACTATTATGAAATATTTGAAGAAAAAAAAATCGGTTCCGGTAATTCAAGTAAGCTTACTTATCAGAGATGGCCGAAGCTGTTTCTCTCTCTTCTCCGTCAAGATAAGAGTGAGTGTAAGAGAAAGGATCTTTTCGATATAGTAACGCAAAAAAAAACGATTTCAATTCTGAATGCCATTGCGAATGCTGCCATTGCACATAGCTTGGTTGTGCAAAAGTGTCGCGAATCGCCTTTAGCATTGAAATTTTAATTTACTTGAATTTCCTTTCTATTTTAAAACTTCGGTTCACGTGTGTTGTGTTGTGATCGCACGTCAGCGCTCAGCCTCAACGCCGCACAAGTACATGGGCAAATAAAAATTGCATTTGTCAACGAACGTCAGATTTTCTTCAGTGTGCTGGCTGCCCCATCATCAGTGCAATGTCATTATGATGCCGGATTAAAAACGTTATTTGTTTTACTTCTCTTCTTGTGTGAAAGAAGCAGCAGCAGCAAAAAACCAAGCGAACGATGTACGGAGAAAAAATGGATTGAATGAAACTAATTTAACGCACCAACAGCTTTTGAATTTCTTTTGGTTCTGTTTTTTTGTTCGTTCATTTCATTGTTGTTGTTTTTTCTGTCATGTTTGTTCAATTGGTTGGCTCGAGTCAAGGAAAAGTATGGATCAAAGTTTTGCGAGCAGCAGCGAATAAAAATCGGGGCAATGAATTACAGTGAACATTTTTAGAAACCTTATGCCATGTATTTTTGCAATTAATTAATTTCTCACGCGCGCACTCGTAACGCGCATATCATATTCAATATATATGCAGAAATGTGCAAAGTGCTGAATGCAAAATGTCAAATTCGACAGTCAAAAAAAGAGAACCTCGACAAATTCGACAGTCGCTATTTGTCAGTCAAATTAGTAACAGCATTATGCATGTGTGTTTTGCTCTTTTTTTCTTGCTCTCGATTCGGTTCTTTATTAATAGAGAATGAGATTAAGCATAACGAGAAACTCATGACAACCAAATACTCGAATATAGAGATTAATCTGGTCGATTTTATGAATTAAAACTGTTCATTCAGTGAATCTATATAGTGTGTGTGTGTGTGCGTGCGTGTGTGCGTGTTCGGGCTAATGTTACGATTATTCAATCCAAAAGTTGAATAATCTAAAGTTTTAAAGAGCCAATGTACATGAATATATAAATAGAGGACGGGAGTGAGTGAATATTTGTGAATCTTTCGTTATTTTTGTTCACATTTATAAGATAGACGACGACCGACCAACCGAACGACTAATCGGCTTCAACTCATCCGATGAGATAAAGTGCGCGCGGTGGAAGTGATACTCTTTTGTATTGAAATATTCACGCACAGCTGAGACCGCATTGACAAAACAGCTGAGTGTGAGAGTGCGGGGCGCACATACATCGAACGAATGAAACGTACCAAACAAACCGAACCAACCGACACTGGGTGAGCCAAAGTAAAGTGCAGAACTGATGTTCAGGGCAACGACGACGACAACAACAACAACAATAACAGCAACAACATCATCATTCGGCTGACGTGTATTGTTATCTTCAATAAATGAACATGTGATGAAATGAATACGACGCATAAAATGTGGTAATAATGTTTGTTGTTGTGGAAACTAGATGAGGTATGATAAACACACTAACGTATAAGCGCCGAATTGAACGAGTGAATAAAAAGGAGCACCGATCCAGCACTGTCACATTCACATTCTCACACACACACACACACACACACACACACTTTATATTCCTTGCCGAAATACCGAAAGTGAGAGAAAAGAAGATGAAACAAAAAATGATCGATGCGAAGAAGCGTACGGCACTCGATGAAATGAAAAGACAAGGGAGTGAAATTGCGTAAATATTTATTCGAGTATGAAAGAAGAAAAAAAAACCGACGAATCGACTAGATGCTCATAACCTAGAAATAGAAAATTCCTCGAGTGAACTTAATTTTTTTGCAGCAAAATATGCTTTTTGATTAAGTCATGTTGTGCAGCCATGTGTATGTGTCGTCGCTTTCCGACATTTAAACCTAGAGATGAGGTGTTGGAGCATGAGTAAGCGTGTTCGCGCTATCTCTCTCGCTCACACAGCAACAGCTATTAAATAGCAAATTGAGATGAAATTGAGCTCTACTCATATTTCTCGCGAATGCGACAGAGGCTCTTGCTTTGTTTATTCTTAGCGGCAACTTAACATTTCTCGGTAATCTGTATACATAGCACGCATACACCAAGTCTTTAACTAGCGATTATTCTGGAAGATTATTTAGCAACGCGAATTTTGTCATCTCATTCGCGACACAATTTTTTTTTTAATATCATAGCCAACTATTGAAACATCATACGTGGGATTGGTTATAGTAGCGTATGGCAACATTGTGAAATACTTTGCCCTCGGTTAGTGTTGGTGTGTTTATGCAGAAATATAAATTTCGTCGATTGGAGGCTTGAGACTTTCTAACCACCGCGCGCACACATGACTCGATGATGCGTAATATTTCTCCGAAATGAAAATAAATGTCATGGAAGGAAATGAACGAAATTGTTACTGTTCATAAACTAATTTTAGCTCGAATGAAATGGAAATGGTGCAATAACAGGATTGATTCGAAGGAAACTATAATTTTCTTGATTAAGATCAAATGTGTTGTCAGTGTGAATGTTGATTTGCCTCTGCATGCTGAACATTCGCAAATTCCAACGCAATATATACATTTTTGACTGTACCCATTCAATTTATGACATATACACACTACACAGCTGCTTTGCTGATATAAAATGAGCCACGTCCGTAGTCGGTGACCAAAATTGTTGCTTTTTCGCAAACATCTAGGAACGACGGTTTTAAATTTTCTCAACTGCAAATCAAACGCAAATATTTGAGTTGAGCTTTTTTTGCGCTATGTTTGCAACACAACGATAGAATTTTTTTTAAGAGGAAAAAAATAACCGCTTTCTTTTTGGTCATGTGTTTAAATTTACATAGTCGTCGAAACCAAAAAAAGATTCTGTCTCTAATCTCGTTTTGGATGAGTGAGAAACAGCGAAAGAAAAAATTTCGCGCGACTATTTGTAGTTGTGCGCAATTTGGAGTTCAGTCGTTGCCCATACCCATCTCGTCTGCTTAGGTATGAACGCATATTCGCATCGCACACAACCGCACCAATCGATGTATTCATACAGCCAAATCCGACCAAAATGTCTGGAGGTCAAATTAGTCGTAAATTTCGACACAGCACATACACATACACACACACACACACGCACACGCACAGCGAGAGAGCGAGACACATACAGTGAACGCTGACGCGCGTTCTATACATTCACTCCACACTGGTTTGAAATCCATTTGATTCCTCACGAAGCGTTTCAGCTGTAGCGTGCCGCTTTGGGCTGGTGTGGCGGCACACAGAGCAAAGCGCGCATATATTGGATTAGATTTGGGTTCATGATATCGGTTCGTTGAGTGGTTCAATTGTGTGTATGGATGTGTGTGTTGTTGCCGACTGAATGTGCGGCTTTATCGTGTTTTTTGGATTTTATGGCATTTTGAATTTTGTATGTGCTCTTGCATGTACTCTTTCTCTACCGCTTGCTCGCTCTCACACACTTCGGTTTGGGCTCGTTTGCGGTTATGATTTTATTGCGTATACTCTCTGACACGCAGTGGAATTTTCAATGTTTGCTTTTCTCTCTTTCGATGTGACCCTGAGCACATGAATTCCATTCGTATACGGTAGACGTTGGTGCAATATCACTTTTTCTCTCCGTCGAATTTTTCTCTATTTATTTCGCACTCTCTCTCTCTCTCTCACTCTCTTTCTATCGTTACATTATCCATGTTGTGTGTGTCATACATCACATCATCGTAAGCTTTGCCCGCCTTAATTAGAGGAAAGTTTTTTTTTCTCTCGATCGGCTTCTTCCGACTTAATACATAGACAAACCACACCGGCCAGACCATCGCATTTCATTCCTAATTTAGGCGTATTAATTTTTCGCCTAACAATATAATGGAACCGAACCGAACCGATCCCATTCGAAGGGATTCTCCCTGGAGGCAATTAAAAGCTTAGTTTTTCGGTATGTCGGTGGTACCGTCTGGTCCGCTTCTGAAATCGAGTTCCCATTTAAATATGCCAAATGGATTTCATTACGAAATTATAAAAGGCGCTTGTTCTATCTTTGGAGTTTTAATTGCATGGCAATCATATAAATTCTTTTTCGGTAAATTCATTGCCGTATCACCTGAAAAGCCGGTTCGGGCACGCATTCACGATTGGATTTTCGCTTCAAAAACAACACATACACACAAGCACTCACACTCACTCCGGTTGTATGTGAATATGATATGGTACTCGGTTCGCTACAGTTTGCACAGAAGTATAAGTTTAGTGGGTCGGTTGCGAGTTACGGCGGCGATGGCAATACATTAACAAAACATTTACAAAGTTTTGCGTGTTTTACAAGGCCTCTCTCGCATCGAAGTAGATTACGCTACAACCGGAGAACCAAACGACTGAATTTAACGGTATCGTCTTTTTTCCCTCCACTCTTGTTAGTGAGAGGCTGATAGGCCGGCCGGTGGCTGACCTTAGAAGCAATTTTTTTTTACTCAACAACATTCAAAGTTACCAGACAAGGTGGCTGATTTCATCTTTGTCGAAAGCTATCTTCTTTTTTTTTTGCGTTTTCTGCTACTCATATCATGGCATGCGCTGCGTATGCTCTTCATTTCCAGTAAACCAGTTGGCGTGGGCTCATTCAAGTTAAGATTTTCATGCTATTTGTTGTTAGTTTTCGATTTTATCTATAAAAAGACATTCGACTTCGTCGCTTTTCTTATTCATACTTCGGACACATCATGTGAATTACTAAGAATGGCTTGGATTTCGATACAATTATTCGGCCACAGATGAAAATGGTCGATAAACATGAGTCAGAATTTGTGGGTTTTCGGTTTAAATTTCTTTTTGGATTGGTTTTCTCTCTTCAATTTTCTTTATTGGTTGACCTACAGCAGCTCATGCCCAACTTTTTTCCAACGAATCACATCACGTTGATGCCGAACAAGGCAACCAATAATTCATAGAACGGAACATGTTTTCAAACTTAGTGTTTGCGTTGGATTGGAAACAGAGATATTCCGGGTACATGCCTTATGCATCATCAGACTTTCTTCGAAAATTGAAAAGATAAATTTAGATATTTCTATTTATGGCATGGATAGGCGAGACTGATGAGCATCATGTGTGTATGTGAACGAAGGCACGCGAGCGCAGTGCACTGACCACGGATGTTTCGATTCATTCAAGTCGGGAAGCCAATTTACCAATAGCCCACATAAATTTGTGTACATATACATTATGAATAATTATGTTGTTGTTAAAACAACACACATTCCGGATGAACAAATGTTTGCGGATGGTCAACTGCATGGAGCAAAAAACTGGAAAATTTGCTTTTTCCACAAGATTTAACTGGCCAGGTGTAGAAAAAATGAAATATCCTTTTAGCGTAAAATTTATCCATGTATTCTCATTCATCATTGCTTCATCAATCTTCGAATAAATTCGAATTATACTACGAATCTTTTTTTTCTGTCTCGTTTAAATAATGCATGAACCGAATAGGCTGATGAACAGCACACACCCATTGTAATAAATTGAAAATATCGGCAACAACGACCAAATATAAATATGAAAAGGCTTCAATCTAAGTGGAACGAATATTCATGGCTTGATTATGTTTCACCTTTTCGTGTAATCATCTGATCGTGTTCGAAACATGTTCTAAATCCAATAAAGTTTTTATATCCACTGCCATTATCGCATGATGTTCATTGAACTCATTCTCTGCTCGTTCTTCATTTTTTTCGACTGTTAGATATGATGAGGAACCAAAAGAGGAAATAGAAAAAGTGAGACCGAGAAAGAAAGGAAAGGAGAGAGATAGAAAAATCAATTTTTCAGTTCACCTGACGAAATATGAAGAACACGATATAAATAGGCAAGTTCATTGCGCGTAGCATGTGCTCGGTGTGTGTACGGTATGGATAACGCATCGCGGCAAACCCCTCTCTTTGTTAGCATTTTATCAATGGATAAATAATGAACGCATCATTGAGAATACAAACATCACCTTTCGGCACATTTCACGACAGCTCTCGACTTTCTCAACGATCCGTTCATTTTACAGGCAACAACTACAACTACACACAGCCAGAACGATAAGTGTAAAGGAAGCATAATTTGAACGGAATGAAAGTTTGGTGCGTGTCCTTTTTTCATATGTTTCCACCGCGTCCTTCTCTCTTTCTTGCGCGCGAACACACACATACAGCTTATGCGGAACATTGATTTCCCTTCTGAACAACAAATGGAGGAAAGAGACGAAAAAAAGGCAACCGAAACAACTTGTTTATTTTACTATCATTATTAATTCAATTTTTTCGGTCGCGTTCGATTCGAAGATTTTTTTACGTTGTTGCTATTATTATTTCATGATTGTTTGTTATGCGTGGTATTTTTGAGTATATTTCATAATAAGAATTTTATCATGATTCGACTTCAATCGCTTCCCATACACACACACACACACACACAGACATACCGACCGGCATACACATGATTCGACAACGGGAAACAGGTATGTTTGGTTTGTGGCTTAAAGTCCGCATGTCGCATATCACGCAACAATTATTTTAATTTGATTGAAATAATTTTTGAAAAAAAAAATCAGACTTTAAATAAATTGAAAAGTATGGAATGGTGTTGGTTGATTGCTGTTTTTCACATGTAACGTGTTACGTATATATTGATAAAAACAATAAATGGTTTGTTTTCATTTTTCATAAATGCATGTATGAGATGATGATTTGTCTGAATATTCATATATTCCGCCCAAATTATACATGTTGTTCAATTCCAATATCAGTGTAGCGTTTCGGAAACACAAAAGTTGTAATTTTTTTGTCATCTTCCCTATTTTTTTTTGTGTCCGTCGTCTGATGGCTGCAATCGGTTTTCTATTATTCATTTTGGATTGGCAGTTGAGCTTAAGACAGATCTCAAAGGGGGCATTTATCGTGTGCTTCATCTACAATGCGCAGTAATTATGGCAATTAACTGACAACAAAAAAACATACACACAAACTCACGGGAATTATTCGTCTTCTGAGACGATTTCCGAAGGAGACAAAGAAAAGAGAGAGATAGAGAGAGAGAGAGAGAGAATGAAACAGACGACTGTCGCAGTTGATCGTACTACAAAAATTGATATTGATGTTGAAACAAAAAGTGTGATCCATTTGTATGTTCGTACATCTTTGGGTAAATGTTCTCGAAAGAAACTTCGTGTTTTTGATAATTGAACGAGATATTAATTTATTTGCGCGCGACCATCGTGAGTCGATCGAAAAGTGAAGATTAGTGCACAATGGCTAAAAGCAAACCGAATGCTGTGCATAGAGAATAAGATTAATAAGGCGATGTGCAAAAATTGCGACAATCAAAAGAGAATTTCTGTCTCGCTCGCTCTCTTATCATTTTCATTCGCGCGCGTCTGTAGTACAACACTTTGTACTCGAGCATTGTTGTAGTTTTATTGTACGTACTATTGTGAATGAGATTGAATGTGGGATGTGTGCGTGTTATGCAAGCAGGTAAATAGCCGCCGGGTTCTTCTATCTAATTGAATTTTCTGTTTCTTTGTGCGTGCTATGAATTGGGTCGAGTCATTATGCAATTATTTCATATTTTTCAGGTGAAAAAATATTGTCGTCAGTTTTCCTCCGGCCCGAATGACAATCATCACACATTGATCTAATCATTTATTGTTATTTCCCCCCCCTCTCTCGGTTATTGTTATTTTGTTTTATTATTATTATTGTACGAAAGCTTGCATTTTATTCCATCTGATAATCTCAATAAATGTTTCCGACCATAAATTCTAATGGATGCCATTGCAATTGGCCACGTATTGATGCATTCACAACACATTGTACGTATCGTTCCTTAGTATTTTTCATTCGACCTATTCCATTCATTGTTTCTATAAATAGTAATTATGGCATGTTATTCTTTTGAACACAAAAAATATATTTAGAAAATTGTCATGCTTATTGTTTTATTTTTTTTATTGTCGCCGCGTTGCTCATGCATTTAGAGAACGTTCTTGAGCAATATATCGTAAAAGTGCTTCGAAACAATAGGGGAAGAACAAAAATTTGTGAAATAAAATTATGAACGTAACAACCAAATAAAATAACAGTGTTTGCGTCAATTGTAAATCATGCTCATTGCTCATATCGAACACTGAACGCCACACAATCGTCATAAGAATTTCGCGAAGAGCCAAGGTGATTTTTTCGCATAGCAATTACAACAACTACCGAAAAAAAGAAACAATAAAAAAGAATTTAAAAAGGGAAAACCCACCGCGCGACAGATTGCTATCGCATTAGTTACACCGTTTGGCACACACAAATGAGGTCTTTGATACACAGCGAAAGAGAGAGAGAGAGAGAGAGAGAGAGAGACACAAACACCGTGTGCTAGCCGTTGCAAGCGCGCCAAATAGATAACAATAGACGTTTAACGTGCACATCAATGTATACCGTCAAATGCATCGATCCTCGTATCGCACCTCGTATCGCTACAGGTATTTTGAATAATATTGTGTTTTGTGTGTTTGTTGGTTTCTTTTCGCCGTTTGTTGCTGTTCATTCTTTTTCTCTATTATTAATTATTTACTTCTAAACTCTCTCTCTCTCTCTCTCCCGCTCTGTGTGTATTAAGAAATGCCCATTAACTTAACACAGAGTTGTGCGGCCAGGGCGATGTGCATGCTCGCTCGCAAAACCATCGCGAATGCACACGGATGCATGGTCGGGCATAGACACAGCAATGTGCTGTGTGAAAACATTCTATATAGAGTCGCATGGTTTCGCGCTATCAGAGAAAAACAACAACAACGTATATGTGAGAATCGAAATGAATAATACACAGCCTCACGTGCACTATGCGCGTACTACACACGCTGCCACCCGCCACCGTCGTAGTCGTCATCGTCGCAGCCGTTGCTGCCGTGCACCTCTCGTCGTTTCCACAACACAAACGCAGCACAGGAAAATGCAATCCAATACAATATTATTTAACTGGCGCCAAAGATAATTTCAGATTATAGTCATTACGGTTTTGTTGTTTTTGTTTTCTTCGCTGTGCACTTTGCTTTGTCCGCAATGACTGTTGTAATGTGGATTTGTATGCAATAAAACATCGGTGTGTTGCTGTTATTGTTGTTTTTTTTCGCAATTCGACCATATTTTTTTCTCTGCTATTGTTTTGCTTTTTTTTATTCATTAAAATATTTATTTATTTCAATTATACGCGGCGTGTACGGCTTCTAGCTGCCAACGGAGGAGCAGTTGTATGTCTTTTCAATGTTTAAGCGTTCTGTTTATTGTTGTTTTTGGTTTTTTCAATTCGCATCGAATCGGCCCATCATCCGACCGACACACGGGGGGAGGGGTAAATTGACAAACAATGAGGTTGAAGTGTGCGCCGTTCATACATAATTAGCGGCTCATGCATAAAACAAGCTCAGTTTCACACGTCAAGCAATAATTTCTTTCGGTCGATTTTTTGACCCAAATTAGTTTTCTCTTCTAATTTTCCACCAACGAAACGAAAACAACAGGAGCCGCCGCCGATTGCACAACACAATTCTATGTCTTTGAATGCGCGGCAATGATCGCATTTTGAAATTACTACTGGTTTACGATAATTTACGTCATTGATTCACAATAATCGAGGAGAACAACTCTATTCAACGCTACTCAGAACCAGAATTAAATACACAACATCTACGCAGTTCTACAACAACAACAAAAAATCTACGAATCATGTTTTTTAAATGTGATATGCCTTCCGTTAATGATGTATCGAAATTTCATCGTCTGAAAGAACAATTGATTTCATTTTCCGTTTCACAATAGAAAACGATTTTCGGAATTCGATATCGAAGAGGGCCATTCTAATATTATTATTATTTAATTCATTTGGTTTGTATTAGACTAAACAAGATGTTATGCTACTCGAGGAAAAAGGTTCACAAATTATTTAGTTTAGGAAAGAAAGAACCCTAAAGCTTTTAACCACACCGTCAATTAGGTCATATTTTAAATTTGTACCATTCAAAATCGTATCATTTTCATTTTATATTTATAGAATCATGTATTAAATGATTGTGTTGTTCATTTTCCTTATTAAATCGTCAAGCTTTTGTTTTCAATTGACCAAAAATTATCTAAAATACAGCGCGCACTTTGATTATTCAAAACGAAAATTGATTTTGGTATTAAAGCGAAAGACGCACATCATCTTCATGGTAAATTATTCATCGAACGCTTTGATTCAATTAATTTTCATATATGTGCACCCAATTATAGACATTCTGGAGAAACAAACATTTGATCGCATTCACCACTGATCCAGCGCAAATGCTTTGCATGCATAACTGATGAACCGAACAAATGAATTTTGCATGTTCGAATTTTTCGATCTATTGATGTATTGTAGTTCATCAAAAACACGGTCAAGCACATGCCGTCGCGTTCGCGTTCGCATTCACGCTTGCAGAGAATGAAAAGTGAGCGCACTCCATTGAAATGGATAGAGCGGAGTAGAAAAACTGCGAGAAGCCAAAGACCGGAAAGTGTATGTCAAACATGCTTTTTTCCTTCCTTTTCTTGCCTTTTGTTATAATTTTCGAAACGAGCCAAAGCGGAGAGCATATTTATCGGTGCTACCTTCTGCTTAGGATCTTTTGCCAGTGCGTTTGTACACCGGTGTATTGAGTTTTCTTGTATTTAATTACATGGTCGTTTTCTCGACTCGAATATGAATACGGGAGAGAGAGAGAGAAAAGAAATAAATATTCCCCCTTATTACGAAGGGTGTCTCTCGCACCGCCATGTCTAATATGATGCGAACTAAATGAATTAATAAACAATAAATGAGCGGATTCGAGACAACGAACAGCTATACAGCCAAGGCGAAACATAAAAGCAAGTTTATTAAAAATTTAGCACATACACGGAAAAAGAATTGAAAAACCGTTTCATTTGCGACTACACAGCGACGAGCGGCGGAAGCGACACAATGTGCGCGCGGTCGCAAAGACCGTGTTTCAGTGTGATAATATCGGAGATTTTTCTCTCTCTCTCTCTCTTTTCGAGTTCGATTCATATGAACTTCAAAAAGCGAGCCAAATCACGTTCCATTCATTTATTGAGTACTCAGTGAGCTTCTTCGGCTCTATATATGTGTATAAAATCGTTGGAGTTTTACGGGTACCAATTAAAAATCTAATGAAATTCAATTCAAAAGTGCGATGTGAACACGACTTCGCAGCACAACAACATCACAGTTCAGCAGCTGAAGATGAAACGTGCTTCTCTCTCGTGTGTATGTGTGTGAGCGCGAGTCCGAGTGGCGCATCAATTGCCATTGTACTTGTTCTTGACGGCTATTTACAGCGGGTATTTACAACCGAGCATTAACGTAAAATGCGAGACTTGTGCTTAGCTGTCATAAATTCTCAATAAAATCTAATTAAATGCCATCACAACGGCCACAGACGCAGTCAACTATTATCGTTCATTCGGTATATATATATAGTATAAATGCATGTCATTCGTTTAGCTCACTGGAAAGCCTTCGCAAACTGTCCAAGAATACAAAATTAAGAGAAAAAAAATATGAGAATGGAAGCACGTGTTTTTTTCCTCATCTATACTCTACATATTTTGTATAATACACATAAAGACGAACCGTGTACAATCACTCTCCCTTCGTTCAAACCATTTGGAGGGATAGAAAAAAGAGTGTGAGCGTGTGTTTGTATCGAAGTTACGAGGAAAGAAGAAGGAAAAAAACACAGAGAAAGGAATGAATGCGTGCGTGATGTGAACTTCTTACTCGAACGCAAAAGTAAACAAACGGAGAGTAAAAAATGCCAGAGCGTGCGTAAAAGGTGAATTTAAATATTAATTCTTGATGATAAATGGACTAGATGATTAAGTTAAATGGGAAAAAAAAACTGGGAAAATTCTGGAGCGAATGAAGCGTTAATCGAATGTGCAAACAGTTGGGAGAGAGGTTGAACCATTGACTGTTAGCAATGAGATAGAACCACACAGACAGACAGACAACCGAAACCAATCAAAGCGATGTGATGACACAACGCAACACTAGAACCGTGACATATTAATTGTTCTGTTGATTAAAGTTATGATGTTGGCAACCTTTTGACGAGTTTTTTTTTCTGTCTCGCTGCCGTTTATTTGTTCATTCCACTACAGCTTTCTCTCACTCTCCATCACTCTCTCTCTCTCTCTCTCTCTCTCTCTCTATCTCTCACACACTTCTTAAATCAAACGAATGGTTTTAGAACGCGTTTTACTGCCATTTACCATAATCCCGGACCGAGCCATCGATGCTGATGGCTCATAAACCTCTGCGCTTTGGCTTAAGTAAACATTAGTATTCTTGTTGAATAACACGAGTGAGAGGCGAATGACACTTTATCTAGTATTAAGTGAAAACAGAGAGAAAACTATGGTACCCAAAGTGCACTACGACTTTGTGTGTAAAAGTAAAGACAGACGCCACGCCATTCATCATGTGCTTTATTAATGACATGCAATTTGTCATCGTATCAAATTCTAACTAATTCAATACTCTTCCACTGACTTCTGTTTATTTCCATTGATCACCGTCGTCGCCATACCATTTCCTTTGTCATTTTCACTACTGTTTTGTTTTATGCATGCTCTCTTACTCTCTTTCTTCTTTTTTCCGCTGAGCGTGAGTTTGTGTGTTCGTTTTTCTTCTTCTTCACATCTTTTATGTACGGTATTCTATTGGTTTGGAATTATATATTGGATGTTCGTTTCGCATTTGTGTTTCATTTTTTTGTTCTGTTGTTCAAGGGGAACGTTAGCAGAAAACCGATGGTGAAACCAAACAAATTGCAACAATTGTTTATGTTTCTTCTGCGTGTGTGCTTTTTTCTCGCTTCTCTTTTGCTTGTTTGGTCTTCGAACGCTGGTAATTTAATCACACTAATGATTGCACAAATGGAAAAATGAACCCAAGCAACCAAAGCGTGCAATAAAAAAAAGCGATTCTATAATGAAGTAGAGAAGAGAGGACTTTGTTCGTGCTCGGCGAAAATAGAATAAAAAAGAAGTCGGAACATAAGCACATCACATTCTCCTTTTTAATTCCATATTCGTTATGTGTGTGGTTCAAATGATAGTTTAGGAAAAAAATATATCAATTTATCAAATCCCGAAAAAAACACACACACATACGCTACGGAAATAAATGTTCCGTCAATTTTATTGAAAGGAAAAAAAATCGACTAAAACAAATCGTCGATATTAATGAATCGGAATCACCGTATTTAAAATCGAATTAGAGCGATTCATAGCAACAACCGTCGAAATTTGCCCCATGTTTGATTTCATGCATAAACTTTGCATATTATATCCCATTCAATAACTGGCGACGCGGCTAATAACGGCGCAAATGACGTAAAAAACACACGTATCCACACATCAGACTGCAATGCATGCCGACAAATGACAAATGAGCTTAGAAATCGACAAATGTGCGGTGAAAAAAAGAGAACAAATAGCGCAGAAAAATGGATCGCAACAAAAATCGGCATTGGCAAATGGAAAACTCATTTTCAGGTTGGTATTTAAATATTTCAAAAACCAGACCGATTGTGCACACAATGCATATATAGCAGCAGCAACAGCAATAGTGTGTATGCTTAGTGAGAGAGCCCTTTGTCTCTCGTTTATTCACCACGTTGAATGCATTTTTGCGATTCCTATTGTTCGAATGAGAACGATTGTTTTTCCCACTGACTGCAGCACGGCGGCTAGAACAACAGCAAACGACAACGACGGCGACAGCAACGGCAGCAGTAGCAGCAGCAGCAGCAACGACCACGATGAGATAGGTCTCATGCTTTAACATACAGCACAACGCACACCCGGATTTTATACGAACCGTCTGACTGAGTGAAATTCTCACTCTCTGCATACAACAGCCAACGACGCAATACGAACACAGAGCAGTTAGGAGAGTGAAAAAAGAACCAAAACGCAATATATCGGTAATGCAGATGGAACGCAATATCGTCGAACAGCCGACAAGAGAATACGCGCCACGCGTATACACGACTAACAACAGCTGAGAGACATAGAGTGCGACAGCATTTAACATGTTGTTTTTATTATTATTTAATATTTTGTGTGTGTGTTATATGGTGGCAAGACAAGTATTGCGTCGAAATTTTCCAGTCGATTCTATAACTGTTGTTCCACACACAACACACACACCAATTCGATCGATTGGGAAAATAAAAGCCCCAATGTCCATTTTTCATTGTGGCTGGAACGGGATTCGAGTGCCAACAAGCAATTCATCGCAACATTACCATCCATGCAAATGGATAAAGTTTCACTAAACGGAAATGCGATATTAATAACTCTAAAAGGAATTTTCATTTTGAAATCCAAATCCAACACTGAAATGTTTATGTGTTTGTTCTGAAAATTATCATTAAAATGAGTCAGAATGAGTCGCCGCTACGTTCTAACGATTACAGTAAATGTTGATTTCATTTCTGTTGATATTTTCGCTTATCGAATGTTCTGTAGCTGCTATTTTCGTTTTCAATAAATTGACAGTTTCACATGGTTGGTGATGATGCATGGATTAATTTAATGGGCTGCTCTTGCCGTTTTGGGTTACTCTAAATCCCGAACGGGCTGCCCTAAAAACCAAATCGGGCTGTTAAAAAATATCAATATTTCTGTGTTATTTCTTCACAGAAAACCACGAATGATGAATTTGTTTATATTAGAAAGATTAAATTGAAAGTCTGAGTTGAAAAACAATACAAATGTATTGTCGAACTTTTCTTAAATGTAACATGTCCATGCAAAAACGTATGGCGTTTGTTTTGGTTTTTGATCCCAACCGTTCAATTGATTTCACTCTTGTTTGAGTTTATTCTGATAAAACAATTGTATACACATTACACAACTGTTGATCATTAATGATGACACCGCAAAACAAAACAAAATCATGAACAAACACGACTTAAAGATTCAAATGTTCTTCACAGTTCCAAAATATTTCCTTGGGAAAAATCGATGAGCCAGATTATGATCTAAAATACTCAAATTACATCCATTCTTATAGTGTTCAGCAAGCTGATGGTTCACGGCGTTTTGTCTATTGCAAATTGTGCAATAAATACCCCGTCATCTCCCGTAAATTTCAAGTTTTTTTTTCAATGGGCTGCTCTTAATTATTCTTAAATTAATCCATGTGATGATGGTGTTGCTGCTGCTGCTGCTGCTGCGTTCGATTCGGTTCTTCTGTTTGTAAACAAATGACTTGGAATAATAAAATTGAACCTGATACACACAAACACACACAGTCGGATCGAACGTCAAAGGGAGAGCAACGAAAAATCACATGCATTTTCTCTCTGCATATCGAAATATAAACTATGAAAGTTAATATGGAAACGCGTGTTTACGTTAGCGCAGAGAGCGCGTTTGTTTGCCCGCGACCTATGCATGAATCATGTGTACTGATTATTATTACTTTTGCAATCACAAACCCTATGTAAGCGATTTGGCGTTAGGCCTTATGTGTGTGTGTGCGTGTATTTTTATGTCTCACTATTTCTCTACCACAGTCACTCTCTGTCATTTTCCGTCTGTGTTGTATTTGTATGTATTATGCCCAAGTACATCGTGGCGACGCAATCCACAACAGACACGTCAAACAACAAATAAGAATGATTTCATAATATGCACAGTGTGCGCGCCTGATTTTCTTTTTCCATAGAAATTGGCGCTAAAAATGTAAAAAATTTCGCAATTTGACGAAATACGAAAAACAAACACGGGACAGACGACCAGAGAACGGGGCTGGAATTCTAAGAATTCCACCAAAATCGTTCGGAATTATTTTTTTCGTACATAAGACCATATTGGAGTGAAAGAGAGAGATTCCACTATTTTTCAGCTCTCCACCGGAATTATTCCGATAACTCAAGGAAGAGTGGATTGTGTGAGAAATAATACCGGTGGGACGCTGAAAAATAGTGGAATCTCTCTCTTTCACTCCAATATGGTCCTATGTACGAAAAAAATAATTCCGAACGATTTTGGTGGAATGACTTAGAATTCCAGCCCGGCAGTGATGTTGATTTGCGATATGTTTAGGAACAAAAATGAGATATGCAAATAAAACGGAATGCTTGAGGGGAAATGTTTGGGTTTTCTCTTTGACGTGGAAAAAACAATGCGCCGAAAGGGCTTTAAGATTACACCCGAATGGAAAAATAAATAGAATTTTTCGTTCGTTTGGCAATCAGGCGAAAATATCTTGCTGATATTCGCCCTGAGAGAGTACAGGCACACAAGCAATCCAATGTGTCTGCTACTTATTACGCGGTAGATTTTATTGATTGGTTCTCTCGGGCTCGGTAACAAAAAGTCGAGTCGAGTCGCATTCAAGTCGATACGACTATACTTTTTTTTATTTGTTATATTTGGTTCTCATATGTTCTAGACTCACGTTCATCACTCATCCAGAGTGAGAAACAGTTGTGTCGTTCAATTTCGAATGTTCTGTGTTTGTCATTCTATCTACACTTTTCGTGTATTTCTGTTGTTTGTTCGGAACGCTCTGTGTGTTTTTCGTTTCTTTTTCGTCATTTCATTTCATCGTAACAGCGTAGTAACCGTGTGTCTGTGTATCGTTGCTATACTGTGTGTCGCGTATGCAGCAACCAATATGATTCCATCCACATTTCATTTTGTTGCGTCTATATTATGTACTTTTGCGTCTGTACATATATATACACACACACATTGTTCACTGGCTGGCTGGCTGACTGACTTGCTGTTAAGGTTCGTTCATCGGTCGGTTGGTCTGAACATAGAACGAACTGAGTAGCAGCTCATCTGCTTGCTGTGAGCAAACGCGACACAAAGAGCGGTGCGGTGAAGTTACGTGAGCCCATGTATAATATTTCATTCGATGGAATATCGGAGAGAGAGAGAGAAAATGAAGCACACACGAGAGACAGGGCCAATGCGTGTATGTGAAAAAACGCGTTGTACAACAGAAGCGAGAGTCGGTAGGCTTCGCTTTGGAATTGAGTATGAAAAGCAATACGAGCAGTCGAGCCTACGTATGCATATTTGTGCGTCATTTTTTTTCTTCTTCTTTTTCTCTTTTCTTCTCCGCTCTTCCCCATTTCGTACAAGATAATTTTTTTTTCTTTCGTTCGTTCGGTTCGGGTTGTGTATTACACACCGAAGAATGTGTATACACACCGTGCTGGCTGTGGAGCGCTCTATTCATATCTGCTGTTGCCTTCGATCGTTGCATGTTTTCGTTTAGCTATGTCTCGTTTGCACTTATTGCGATCATATGGCCGACCGTATGGTTTGAAATGTGTTCTGAGTTTTTCCCGAATATATGTAGTACGTGAGAAGAAGACTTCAGCGAATGAACGAATAACACACAACGCACAGCACAGCGTACAAAATATATTACACACACATTCGGTGTGTACTTGATGATGGAAGGAAAAAATGCGGCGCCAAAAACGCAAAATTGGATTTTCAATCAGAGTGAGTGTGTGTGTGTGTGTGTGTGTGTGTTTGTGTGAGTGTATTTCTTGTTCATCTTAATAAGTTTGCTTGACTTTCCCATGTGCTTTGGTGTATTCGTTTGATTTGATTCGATGGCGCAAAATGAAGCAACCAAATGAAAAAAAAAAAACGATTGGTCTGTGGCGGATATTCTTGATTTAAGTATTGCGGCAAATTCGTTTTTGTGAATTCTTTTAACCCAAATATTTTTTTTCCGTTTATTTTTCCCTACTATTTATTATTTGTGGTTTGAAGAAAAAAGAACATTTGCTGAAAAAAAATCCGATTTATGACAGAACAAAAAGAACAAGAAGTAAAAAAGGTCGAAGTGAAATGAAGAGTGAATGGCACTTACCTTGTTGCCTGGTCTTCACTATCAAAATCTTCGGGTTGTAGCACTTCTTCAACGGCTCCCACAATGGACATTACTACGTTTTGAGCACCGGAGAAATGCCTTTAATGCAATTCTGTTTGATCGGCAGATGATAACAGTATTCGCGAGTCGTCTTAAAATCGTGTACGCTTTTTTTCGTTTTTCAAATTCACGTTTATTTCTGATTGGCTTTCGCTAGATCAAACATCACATTTGAAACCAGTTTATTCTGTCCATGCACTGATCTACCTTGTTGTGACATCAAATATTTATTGCGATGTACGGTTTTGGCGCTAAAATATTTTCTCTGCTTCGTTTCTCTCTCTTTCAATAATTTATTTTCAATTTGTAGGAGTTTTTTTTGTTTTGTTTTGTTTTGTTTCGGTTCACAATGAATTTTTTACGACTGTGTCTTGCGTTGTGTTTGGGGTTTGTTTTAAATTGGCACTGAGTATAATTCAATTATATTCAGAATCGTTTCATGTATATATTTTGTTTTTCGCTTGCTTGCCGCTTTCGTTCGTTCAATTTGTCATGCACTTAATTTGAACAAAATTAAAATTTCTTCGTTATCGTTTCAAGTTCCACGAATTAAAATAGCCATTCAATGTAAATAAACAATGTTTCGATTGGTTGTGTTCTTCTGTTCTTATTTTTTTAATTTAATTTTTTCGCTGTGTATTGTTGCTTCTTTTGACACTTAACTATCAATTCGGTACGGTATTTGTATTGGTTGTTATTGTTGTCACAGGAAAAATAAAATCACGTTGCAACACTACTCAAATGTGTGTATGTGTGAGAGAGAGTATTGTTGTTATCAAACGGAGTAAGCATATAACGATGTATCAATGATATGGAAACATTTGGTTTGTACGCACAATTCGTTTTTATAGAAAACAAAAAAATTAACATGAATCACGAGACACACAGAATGAGTAAGGATTGATTTGTCCACCACCAAAAAATTTAAGCGCATTCGATAATAATTGTATTTTCTATTTTCTCTTCTTGGTTGTTCTTATTGTCGTTTCGCGCGCCAGCCGCTTCTTTTTCTTTTCGGTCGTATTTATTTCTCACATGTAGACAACGCACAAACTGTCTATGTGCGCTTCGTATTATCAAGGAGTCACAATTTTTTTTTTCTCTCTGTTATGCACTACTGACAAAACACAGTTGAATTTTTTTTTTTACTCTACTCCGAATATATTTTTTTTTATTGTTGTTGATAATGGAATACGTCGCTTGTTCTTGCTTGCACGCTGTGAGAATTAAATAATTTCAATTTTTTCTCTCTCTCTCTTCGTTTATTTTATTTTTTCTTATTCTTCTTTGTGTATTCTTATTTTTCGGTTGTGTATTTTGATTCCTTTGATTCGGTACTAGTAAGTGAACTGATGTTGTTGCAGCTTCTCTGTTGCTGCTTCTTCGAAGAATCGCTTTTATGGCAGAAAGCCCTTTTTCTCTCTATATATTTCTTCACACTGGGTTAATATTGGACAAAATGCGGTAGAATGAAAAACGGAAAGAATTCACTCGCTAAAATGTACACACACGACACTACTTGACGACTTTCATCGATACTCTGACTGTGTAGCGGATGGCGGGAAACAGCTGAGGTCTCGTCACCACACGAAACAGATGACGCGCTCACCCGAACCCAGCCGATTGTGCACGAAGTGGCTTCTCTGTGTGTTTTATTTCTGTCTTACTTCATTCCATTCGCATTCATATGTCGTTGTTGCTGTGCCGTGCCTCATTGTGTATTCAACGAAATGAGCTCGGAGTATGAGTGTGGGTATGTACGTATTGTGTCTGCCTGTGTGCGCGTGAGTGTGTGTGTGTGTGTAATATGTGTACGCTTGCAAATCGGCAAAGCATGGGTGTATAACGTGCGCTCTTCCCTGTATGTATTCACAAACAGTGTGAACATTGAACAAAGAGAAATAGAGAAGGAGAGCGCGAGGTGCATTCGGTATGGAACGCTCTCGTTGACCGAGCATACGATACAGCTACTATATAACTACATCTGTTCTGTCGTGGCGGTGCGACGGTTGTGTTGGTACGATGATTACTTTACGGCGATAGCAACAACACGACGACGACGATGAACAAAAAAAAAATGTTTTAACTAGAATCAGCAGAGAAGAATATACAGAAATATTGCTGCTTTGCTACTTTCTAGACACATGACGCTGAGTGGTATGAGTATGCGGCTCATCATTCTGAAACTGAATGTGTTCGTTGCTGCCTTTGTTATTTCTTCGTCAGAATCGTAATGCGAGTGAACTGTACACACTTTGCGAGACCGACGCATGACTGAGACGACAAATGCAGGAGAGAGAGTGAGAGAATGAGCCGGCATGTATGTGAATGGTGTGCGCGCCTAAATTTGAACACCATGGAATTTTATACAAACCGAGTGTGGAGTACACAGGCGCATGAGAACCGCGTTGTATTTATATTTATATCGATATGGTTATATCTAGACATTAACACATGGAATTTCAGCATTGGCGGTGGTGGCTACACCAATTCATTCCTCATTCAATATTGTGTGCACGCAAATATCTATGGCGAAATTTTTTCCAATTTCTGATGTTTTATCAATGAAGACAAATAATCATTTTTATTACTAGTTATGACTTTAAAAGAGTACTCGATTCGGTGCAATTTCTCTGGGTTTTATCTTTGGATTTTTCCGTTGATACGATTCGACACCGCTAAACGTTTTATATATATATATATATATGTATACTACACATATTTGATATATATAGTGCAGCATGTATAGACATAGAGAGCTATACGACCCGGGATGTTGGCTCTTTCTCTCTCATACTTACTCTGGCTGTGTATGTGTAGCGAACCAGCTGAATTTGGATACCACGCCTACAGTTTGTCGTCGCAGTTGTCGATGCAAACGAACTCTTTGCCGTAGAATTGTTGTTGGCGGCGACGACGACGACGATGACTTCTCTCGCTCAGTGTATGCTGTTTTTTTTGTGTTCACTTCTTCTTTTTCTTCGTATGTTGCATGTTTTTTCTCGCTCTTCTTTTTCCACATAAACATTTTGTTGTTGTTTTTGTTTCATTCTGGTTAGCATAGAGGCATATATACTCTGCTGAGAAATATGTACGAGCGGCGCATGAATGTATTTTAGTGTAGTGAGTACGCTCGTAAAGACACTCTCTATGGTGTAAATATTGTAGTATGATGCGTTCTACCACTGCACAAATTCAGTTTTGAAATATTCAGTTTATTGTTCAGTTTTTACGATGTGCACGAAACACGCGGTAGTTACGAACTGGGGATGCCGAATGAATTTGATTCTTCTTTTTTTTCACTCTTTCGGTTTTGGAGTTTTTTTTCTCTCTTTTTTTCTTATTCATATTCGTTCATTTGCGATTCAAGATTATGCGGTTGATGTTGCCCATACACACATTTATGCTGTTTGCTTTTCTTGCTCAAATCATTCTGAAGACTTGGTCTCAACATAGAACGCAATAAGAAGAAAAAGGTTTTTCATCCGTTTTTGTTGTTGTTGTTGCCTCATGTCTACATTTTTGCCGCTGTTTTGCACATATGAATCGAATCGAGTCATCGTAGTCGTCTCGCAATGCGTTTCGTTAATTCTTTTTCATTCTTCTTACTTACGTCCTTCTCCTCGAGCTTCTAGTGTCACTTCGCTCCTACTTGCACATACACGCTTCACTTATGGGCTATAGCAGAGTCTTTGAATCGGTTTTGATTGCATGCGGTAGACCTTTCACAAGGCAATTCACATTTCTCACAGACTTTTTTATTGTTCAATTCATTCGTTCTCTTCTGTTATGAGCTGATCTTCTTTTTGCCCCTGCTGTTCTTTTCTCTCGCTATCTTTTTGCCATATAGTATGCTGCAGTTTTCTCTCTCTCTCTCTCTCTCTTTCGTAAATTTTCTATCCGTTTCGGCTGGCATACGATATGGAATCAGAGTACACACTGGAGTTTCAACACATTCTCGCATGCGGAATGGGAATTTCCAAGTATTTGCATTTGTATTCATTTTTGCAGCGTAGCAGCAGCAGCATGAACCAAACCAGTATTTCATTCGATTCTGCTGTTCATATTTTTTTTGTTGCCATCGTCGTTGGCGAAAACATTTTTAATTGAATGCGGATAAAATATGAAGCTGAAAGAATTAATTCAATGGAAATATGAATCGGAAATTCGGCGCGTGATATTTTTTTCTGATTCCAGTACACTACCGCCGTTTCAATTTAGTTGGTTAAAATGCAATAACGTTATGAATGAAAAATTCCTTTGTAAAAATTATTCAAATTCTAAATTTCATGCAATTTGAAAATAATAACTCAATGTATACAGAGTCGCGCGAAATAACAACGATAAAAAAAAATAACAAAAAGAAATAGAAGTAAAAGAAAAAGAATTCATTCAGAACGATTGTGAATGCAAATTTTATTTGGTTTTGCTTCATTGCTTCAATCGACAGGAGTTTCCGTGCGCGCCGACGGTAGAATGGCGAAGGAAATGAGCGCGAAAGTAGAAAAACAAAGAAAATGCACATATAATTGGAATCTTACTGGAAATAAACGTGCATCGGCAACGAGCGTACCGAAAGAGAAAGAAAGAGAGAGAGAGAAAGAGAAATAACGCCATTATGTCATGTTGGGTTTCCTCTCCGACCAAAATACCGGGTATGCATTGAGTACACACATCGTGTGTGTGTGTGTTGGGTGTCTCTTTCTACTAGTGTAAGCGCGCGCGCAAGCATCGTAGTCGTTGCATAGACTAGACGATTGTGTCGCGGCGGATGACGATGACGGAGTGGAACGAAGCATGCTTCATTCGAATTACCGTGTAACCGACGACTACGTTGTTGATGTTGATGATGATGATGATGATGATGAGAGTAACAAATAAAATTTATCAACGCTCACTGACGATATGTTAAGTATGTTGTGTCTGTGAGTGCTGCTGATACTGCTGCTGCTCACATTTTCTCTCGTTCACTTTCTCAACCGTCGCGTCACCCAAGCTGTTGTTTTGGTTTCGTTCGATATCAGACGCATTCGTACGCACCTTAAACACCGACCGGTAAAATTGAATATCACAACATCCAAATAGCAGTTCGAACCAATCTTTTTTTCCCTTTGCATGTTAATGTGAGTGTTTTTTTTCTGTTTCGTTCCATAAACTTGAGCGCGACCACCACATCAAATCATGTACACAACGCCAAAACTGAAACAGAAGGGAAAAAAAACCTGAAACAAAAAACTCATCGCATCGCTCAAATGTTATTTGTACAGCTGTTTTTGATGTCGCTCATTATATTATTGCTGTTTGTATATGAAAATAATTTTTTGTTCATTTCTCACATTTTGAATAGACTCGGCAAAGATCTGAATTATTTTCTATTTAAAACGTTACTGATAGAGAATGTGAACGGTGTGGCTGGAGCGAGCGCTCTTTCAATTTCATTTGTGGTTGATAACAGCCGTTGACACATACAAGCAAAAACGTAACGCGTACTGGACAGAACAGTTGTACCGCACAAAAGTTACCATTGGCCGAGATACGGCAAGTCTTTTTTTCTCTTCTAAATGGAACAACAATAAGTCACAGGCATTCCATTTCATTTGAATTTCGTCTATAAATAGCGGCTGTTCAGGCAAACATGCAATTGATTCCAAAGTCGAATGTGTGCGCCGATGTACGTTTACTTTTAGTTGTTATTGAAGGGCAGAAAATAACATGTGCAAATAATTGTTTGTTTTGTTTGGTTTTTTTTATTTTTATATGAAATTATATAATCGTGAATTTTCAATAAAGATTATTCTCAATTGATTTATTTTTCAGCTTTCGGTTTCAGCTTCTTACGAACTAACTTCTTTTGCTTTCTACAATTTAATGTTTGTTTTGTTTAAGTTTAGGTTTTCTTTTCATTATTCAAAATGGATCAACTAAATATGTGTATTTTTTTCTTTTTTTTATTCTGCTGTAAAATTATTTCCAAGAACAAACCGATCTGGCGTTTATCAGACACATTTTGGTTTCGAATGTGATTCAATTTGATCCATTTTTCTATACAATTTTTTTTTTCACTTTCATCGTCTGGTTTATTCTGTTTGCGTTTTAATTATTTAATGTTTGAATGGTGATTTTCACACGGCAAAATTACAGCCATGTGACTGATTTGAAACGATGACCAAATGTCAACATATTTCAACCGGGCAGGCGGGGTCAAATAAATCAAATCGATCGAATATAATTTTAAGTCTTAGAAGAAGAAAAACTATTGTTTTCAAACAACAAGAAATAGAAAATTCGGTCACGGTTTTCAATTCATGATGGATGCTCCTATCTCTCCCACACATATGTTTACGTTTCCAGCATTGACAGCTATAGTTCTACCTGCTCAGGTTGAATGCTCTATTAATTTAGTCTATTTAAATATTTGGGTTTCTCTCTGGGCTCTAACAACATTGCATAAGATCAAGTAAACTTCTTTTCTTCAATTATTTAATGCTATTCTAGTTTTCTGTTCACATATTTTGCAATATCATGCATTTCGATTCATTTATATAAATATATCCATGTTACAGTCCAATAAATATGTTCAGAATTTCATGACATTAAACGGTGAAATGAAATTTAAACGGAAAATCATAGAAAAAAACACACGCGACAAATGACAAATACCATCACTGACAGAACATTTAAAAGGAGTACAAAGTAGGAGCAAGTGGTGTTTTAAATTTTCGATTATTTGTTTCATAAAGAGGGGAGTTCAAATGAAAAATGAACGTGTTCACTTCGAACTAGTTCCAAACATGTGAATTTTCACTTCAATTTCCGAAGACAATTAATGAATTTTTGATAGATTAGAAATTCGATCGAATGGGAAAAATAAGTTACTCGATATTACGTGGCAGATGATGGATGGTCTGTGTGTTCCGAAACGGATTGGAAATTTACAAAATTATAGTTTGACAAAACATACATTTTGAAGCATTGTACTGTACCTGCTCGAATGTTAAATTTAAACACAATTTACATTTTGAATCGATTTGAATTTATGTTTGATCTTTTTTTCCTTTTGAAAAAAGGGAACAAAAGAAAAACCGAACTTTTCATCTAATTGGTTTTTTTTATTCTTATTGCTTGTTACTATCCGTGTCACTAGAGAAGTATGATTCAGTAAAACAATAATAATAATAATCCTTATTGCTTGGATTCATTACATACAATATATTTGGTAGATTTGCGAGAGTTGAACATTCAATTGATGCAGGCATCCATTGTAGATTCGTGCTGATACACTCTTCCTATCCTTCATGTGCCGGCAATCAGTTTCGAAACATATGTTGCTCGGCTTCCGTTTAAATCCATGCACACATTTGTAACCGCCGGATTTTTTTTTCTTCACTCAAAATCACTCCATAAAATGTATTTTTTTCTCTCTCGTACGCAAATTTTTTTATCTTTTTTTTTCAATTGTTCAAAGTACATAGTAAAACAAACACTAAATGGCACTTTTCAGTTAGATAAAACTGGTTATCCGCTTTTGTAGTGTTTTTTTGTCTCTCTTTCATTTTTGTTTATGTTTGTTTTCATCAAAATAGGTTTATTTCACACACAAAATATCGATTTATAATAGTTTTTTTTACTTTCGATACCCAAATATCGAGTCTGTTTCTGAATGAGTCCCGCCACTTTTGGTGGGCATGGGATATTAGAATTCATAATATGTAAGTTACACTTGAAACATTTATTTTTGTTTTGTACATTTTTTCTGATGATCAACTCAACATTTATAGTTCACTATAAGTATTTTTTGCCCACGCTTGATTTGCCAGTTGAATGTCTTGACGGTTTCATTTTATCAATTTTCTCGCGAAGTTTTTTAATTAAATCCTGAACTTTGAGCGCTGGCCCAACTTTCATATTGAGCATTTTGAAAATTTCATCGTCGGATATTTCAAGCAGTCGTTTACCATCGACCTTATTTCGACTGAATATTTCACAATGGGCCGCACAATCGTTCACTCGCAAAAATTGGCCAACATCGAAAATGTTCCAGGAGTCGGGCGCGAATTCGTCACCGTTTTGTGATGTATTCGATTGTGGTGCCGATATTAAGCATGGGATATGTTTTCCTGATGTCACCGTTGAATTCTGTGGGACAGAAGAAGAGACGAGTGAAAATTGGAACTAAATTTCCGAAATGGAGTTCGAATTGAGAGAAATAAAAATCAAATTACATTTATATAGCTAGTTGCCTTTCGTTCTGGTGGTGGCGATGCTGTCGCTGGTCCACTGTTGTGCGAGGCTATACTAAATGAGGAAGATTTGGACGAGGGTCGGGTTATGTGAAGCGTAGGTGTCTCATTTCTTGGTTCAGGTGTTGGTGGCAACGATGCTGACTGTAGTGAATTGATGGAATGACTGTATCCATCGTGGCTGAAGTCATCATCATCATCCTCTTCGCCATCGAAATCATGCTGTGTGGTTTCGGTTTTTGTCGTTAGTGAATCACCGTTCAGACTTTCATCGAAATCATTCTGCCGTTGCTCCGTTGATTCGATTTCTTTCTTCACATTTCGTGGTACTGCTGCTGAACCTTTTCCTCGCACTATGGAAGAAAATGAGAGAAAATTAGTCATTTTGTTATTTTAAATTTAATAATCTAAAAATTCAACATATAAATGAATGACGTACCATTATATTTGCCACGTTTCCTTCGTCCTTTGTTGGCAACAGACTTCGGTGAGATTTTCTGAACGACGGCCACTTTTGGTGCTTCAAGTTTGTGTCCAACCATAACACACCATCCAACTGGATACATGTCGGGCCCTTCGCTATCCAGCCACTGGTCGAATTCATCTTCCCAGCCGTCGAAATGCACACGAACCACACGGCCAACAATTCGCACAATGGTCGCTACACATACAAGTCGTGGATCCATCAAATCGGCACACTCAATTTTCATACTCTCTTTGAATCCATGCTCTGGCACTTCCAAACAAAATAGCGAATCATCTGCCGCTATGCTGCCCGTGTCAGCTAAATATTGCTGCCATGAGAATGTCTTTCTGTCGTATCCTTTTGGTGGTGTTAGCTCGATGCTGTTACGATGGCAGAAACCAGCTGGGAAAATGCACGCAGCCCTTTCGTGATAGCAAAATCTGTAAGGGAAAAAAGATCAAATTAGAATTTATAAGAAATTTGTTTTGTCTAAATTATGTATACGGTTGAAACTCACAGGTCATTTCCTTGTGCGTCTGGATCATAAGAATCAATGCGGATCATCATGTAGCCAAATTTGAGGACTTTCACAACGGTCGAAACGCAAATCGATGATAAATTGAGCGGATCAACCGCTTCCAATTTCATTCCATCTCTGAATTTGCTCTTACTACTTTCGTGGAGGTATTCTTTGAACGAAAAGTTCATTTTGAATAGATCCAGTTTGGCGTCATCTTCATGCATTTCCAACGATTGATCTCGTATTTTCTTCAACCGTTGCTCATACTCTGGTGGCGCTTTCAATTCGTGTCCTACATCAGACGACCATCCGACCGGATGGATCAGCGGCGAATCTTCGTGCACCCAAAAACCATCGTCATCTTTTGGCGCATCAAAATACTTCACAAGTAACCGTTTGCCGACGATTTTATTCACTCTACCCAATCGCATTTCCGAGATACGATTCTTGTTAACAACTTCCAATTGAAGGCCAACACGGAAACGTGATTTCGAACTTTCGTTAATTTTATTGTAAAATGTTGTCGGCAACGTTAGTGCATTTGTGAGTGTTTCTTCCAAATACTTTCGCCAACTGTATTTGTTTTCAATCGAACGCGGTGGAATCAATGGTTTGCCACGTTCGGCACACCATCCCACCGAATGCACTTCCGATGAGCATAAATTCACCCAGAAATCATGCGAATTATTATCGTCGAATCCTTCGTATCGCAATAGCGCCTTGTAGCCGCACAATCGAAGCACGGTTGCCACCCAGAATGAGTGCGGCGACATTCCTTGCTTCAATTCAGGTGTATCACAGTCAGTATTCTCCACTTCCACTTTCATGCCCACATTTACCATAGACCACACATCGTGGCCGGGCGCATGAGAAAAGCATGAAACTGGTGCGGCAAAGAAATTCGGATTCGATAATTGTGGTATCCAGTCGTAGCTGTTTAGAAATTCAGATGGTTTTCGTCGTACGGTAATAATTTTCTCGTCTTGCGGACACATTGCCGGTAGATTTGATCCTTTTGGTATTTGTGGTATTTCCTCTTCGAACATAATATCACGGTACTGTACATTGCCCAAATCGTCGACACTCATGCCGTCGAACAGGGAATGGTTACCATTGTTTCCATTTGAATTGGATGTCTTATCGTCACCGTTCATCGTTAGTTTGAATCGATAATTTGGTATTTTGCATTGTGTTCCCTTCAGATGAGACTCGAGATCGATCGGGCTATTCGATCCCGTTGATATATCTTGCTGTAATTCGCTCATCGTTGGATTTTTATTATTCGTATTTGTAGTTGTCGCCGGTGCTGCTGCTGCTGCTGTTGTCGTCGAATCAACCGAGTGTGATCTGTTCGCATATAATGTGTATGGTTTGATATCGTTATCCTTTAGTACGTCCTTTACTTGCGTTTGCATCATAACAAAGTCACTTCGGGCACAATTCATGCTGCAAAAGCGACGTTCCTTTGTGTAAAATGAATGTTTCACACCAATGGCACCGCAACGCTCACAAACCGCTGAAACAATACACAATAAAAATTCATTAATATTACAATGAACGACATACACACACACACACATACAATCGCCTGTCTTCTCAACACTAAAAACAACGAGAAATATTCAAACGCCAGCCAAAAACAGTCATGAATTTCAATCCTTACTAACTAAATACCATTTTCGACTAGGATTCTTGCTTGCGCTTTACATTATTTAATTTTTGTTTATGATTTTACTACATGTGCATGTATGTATATTTTCTGTAAAGTGTGCATGTGTTTGCTTGTTTCGTGCAGCATGTTATATTGATGATGTGGTTAAGTTTGACTTTTTAGCATTAAATGAAATACAGGAGGAGATTAATCGTTTAAAGGGAGAAATGATTGTATTAAATGGAAATTGTTATGATTCATTGGTTTAAAATGTGATGTTGAGTGGATGTTTAGAGAAAAAAACTGTGTTTTTGTATGTGATAAATTCTTAAAATTTAGAATAAGTACGAATTTCGTTGTATATTTGCGGAATTTTGAAATGTGTTCCAAAAAAATTATTTCTCAGTCGAATCAACTGTTTTGTCAAGCGAATCGTTGCGCGCTACACATGAATTCATAATCTGTGCTCTTCCGATTTTCATTCATTCAACAACAAAAATCGAAAGCATTCATTTGCAAAATCAAATCAAACGGAAGTACAATAAATCACAAACAGAATAATGACTTGATCCAGTTTGAATGTTTTACATAAGGGTGGTCGTTTGGTGCCTTCATTGCCTATCTCTCTATTTACAAAAGTAGATAAAACCGAAAAAAACAAACATCGGAGCATCGATCCAATGGTGTACATGCACGTGTGCGCTCGCAAATCAAAGTCAACAAACCAGGCAGACACATTGAAACCAAACCAACCAAATCAAACCAAACCAAACCAAACCGATTCAATCAAAGCACACAAAATAACTTGGAAAAAATGAAGCATATACAAGAATGAAATAGAATGAAAAACAAAACAGAAATAAAACGGAAAAGCACACAGAGAATAATATGCGCGCAGGCAATAAAAATGGGAAAATTAAAACAATCGTAAAACAAAAGTCATAAACCTAAAACAAAAGAGAAAAGTGACAGAGAGAGATAGAGAGAGAGAGAGAAAGAGAGTGAAACGGAAAAACAATAGAACAAAAATTAAAAACAAAACAAACGTACCCATGCCGTCTTTTTGGATTGGAATAACAGAAGGATCTAAGCAAGGCTGATATGCAATTGGTGTTTTTAGCACTAAGCCAGGTCGTTTAACTGGTTTTATTTTGCGACTCGTTTGTGTTCCTCTGGTTCGTCGACGGAACGGTATGTTTCCCGTAATGGTGTTGCCGTGCAACGACGATGACGACGATTCGCCGTGCAGTGTGCTGAAACCGACGCTATTGCTGTTATTTGAATCGGTGCCACCATTGTATTCATCAATGTCATCGACACCTTCGTCACCTTCGTAATCGTTGTCAACGCTGTTCTCATCGTCATGCGTGGTAAATTGATTAACAAATTGATTGGCAAATTGGTTTGCATTTAAAAGTCGTTGCTCTGGCTCTTCATCGTCTTCGTCTTCGTAGTGTTCGGTTCCGGTGCCAACATTTACCGATGTCGTGGCCGCCACTAGCTGATTGATCGGGCACTTAACAATCGTTTGGTCCGATATCGTTCCATAGTGATCGAGTATTGTTTGATGTGCATCGTCGTGATAGTGCTGTTGATTCAGGCCGGCTACAGCTAAACTTCGCGGTAGACCGCCAAATAGTTCAGGTGTCAGTGGCATCGCACCTGATGCCGTTGCAGCTGTTAGCTCGTTATTTATCAATCCAAGTGGATTCATGTCCTGTACATGATGTGGTTTGTTTTATGATAACGGCACGATGTTCATTGATTATTTTTTTGTGTGTGTGTTTATTTGTTTGTTTACCGATTTTCAAATTCACAGCGCAGAACCGGCAAAAGTAACATGAAGATATATGGGTTAGCTTGTGTTATATCGATGGTGGTTGTTTTTATATTCAAAATTGTTGTTTTGATTTCTTAATGTCATAACTAACACTACTTTGGCAGTAGCAGCGCTCAAATCTTGCTTTGTTGTTGTTTTTTTTTTCTTTTGGTTTCGTTCAACCTTTCGATTGGATGGATGTGAACGAACTTATTAAATGGAATTTGGAAAAAATGGCACTCTCGGCAAACGTAAATGAATTATAAAATGAAAACAAAATGTGCATGAGCGAAATGGTAAAAGGGTTAAGAAATCGATATTCACATAGATTTGTACAACGCAAAAAATTTAATGCACTTTCCAGTTTGATGGGATTGAAGAAATTTCTTGACTTTATGGGTGTGTGTGTGTGTGTGTGTGTCATTCAAAAATCGATTCATTTTTTCACCATCAAATTGGTAAGCCATTGAATTTTTTGCCATTTTATTAGTGAAACCACAATGCCATATAAAACATACCACAAAGATTAATGGAAGAAGTAAGTGGCGTTGTTGCTGTTGTTGTTTATAACTATTATATAAGTGAATGCATATTTACAGCTCATGTCTTGATTTTAAAACTCAGAATCCAAATGCAAAAAAAAATGTGTGCGTATAAAAAGAAAGCTGAATAGATTTTGTTTCGTTTTTTTGCTTAGTGAGATGCATCTAAAATGTGAATAGTGAATTTGACCGGATTCTTTGATTTAATTTGACAATCCCTCAACCGAATTCCATTTAGGAATTTTCTATGTGTGCATTTGTGTTCGTGCTTATATACAAAACTGTCTCAGACTGCTTAAGAATTTGTATTTGATAGCGTGATTTTTTATCGCTTGTTTTGAATGCTTACCATTGTGTTTGCTTGATGGCCAATATCATCCATTACGGACATTCCAATCGTCGGTTGTGTGTAATAGCTTGTACTGTCGTCAATGATCATACGCTCTTGTGCTTGCGCATATTGATTCATCCAAAACATACCAAAATCAGCTGGATTCATCGTGTTTACCGCGTCAATATTGTTCTAGCTCTCGTTCTCTATCTATCCGTTTTCTGTCCACCCCGTTTCGCGAACGGTCATGAAGTGAACACGTCTCCAATGAACACTGCTGCTCACCTATTTCCGTGTGGTGTGAGTATTTTCTCGTTCCCTCTCTGTATTTTCTTATCAACGTATCGATTTTTCGTGTCACATTACAACGAAGCGAATAGTCGCAGACTGAACTGTCGCATAACTTTGAACAATCTGAAAATAGAATTTAAATTGCGAATTTAGAAAGGAAATATGCATATATGACAGAAAACCATACAAAGAGACAAATGATATATAGAGAAATAAGTGGTGCGAAGAGGTAAAGGGAAAAGGTTGCAGAAAATCTTTGTCCAAATATTTGCATGTTTTAAAATGAACAGTCCGCAGGTAGTCGGCGAGACAATATGATTGACCATTGGTCATGTTGTTTTTTCTAGAGCTCTGCATATTTCCGAAACGATCTTTTTGGCCTTCATTTGTTTCGAGAATTTCATTTTGCATTTGAAACAACAAAAAACAATTTATTTATTTTTTTGCTGTTTAGTCTTCTTCTTAGTTTTTGGTCCTCTTTCCGATTTAAAATCAGTTGAACTCAAGAAAATCGATGGACGACATGCTTTAAGTGAACGTTCAGCTATTCCATCTCGAAAAGAACGAAAGGTGAGAGAGAAAACAACTGAAAGGAATTAACACACAGTGAAACCGAAAGCCTATGATCAGACACACAGAGAATGTCTGTTGTGTTTTTTTTTCTTCTCTTCTACATCTTTTCCGCGTGTGTGTGGAGGTTTCGTATTTTTACTTGTGTGTTTTTTTTTTCTCTTTCAATAAATATAAGAAGATGCTATCGATACATACAGGCGAGAATGCACACGGCAAATTGCACCGAAGAAAGAATAGTGTGTGCACAAAATTATAAACATTCTTCATTGGGAAAAACAACGATATATGTATATATATATATACATATCAGGAAAAAAATCGACCAGCACTCGACAGAGCAACACATACGCCGGAGAGTTCACACACCGAACCCCGTCGCTTGTTGGAACGACAATGAAAAAGTGAACGCATATAAAGAGCGAACACACACAGAACAACAACAATAATAGTAGTAGCAGCAGCCAGCCTGTACACGTACGTTTTAATATATGTGAACAATCAAACATCGCGCACACAAGCCAACGCGAATGAAGCACCAAACAGACGAGACTCTTTGCGAACCCATCGTTGCCTTTTTTTATTATACCGAAAAGAAAACGTAATTTTTTAATCAACAATGCACACACACACACACATTCATACATACGCACGAAACACCAGCAATAATTATGACTCAAGCGACAAAATGTTAGATCGAACGATGCAATTTTCATATGGTCGAGAAAAAATTGCGAATAAAAAAAAACAGAAAAAATAGTCTCACCATTGAAAATAGTGATGAAAAAAAAAACGAAATCTACATCCTTTTATAAGTTGGAAATTTATTGGTGAATAAGCAAGGATATTTTTTCCATCGGCACATCTACTTCGATTTCGTCGTTTCCATTTCACAATTTAACACGAATCCCAATCCGATCCGTAATCGATTTTTTTACTCAAATTTTTTTACACACTTTATTCGGAAAATATTGCCACACTATTTGCTACACAAATTGGTTATTAACTTTTTGCACACTCTGGTCTGTGTTTTTAGTCAATTTCGAGTCACTTCGTTTGGTCGACGACGTTCTACAAGAAATAATTCTGTTCTTTCATGAAGCATTACATCAATACACAAAACGAGAAGCTTTCCCGAAAACGCTTTGACATAAATGCAATGGTGAGTTTGAACGCAAAACGTCGCGTTTCAAACCGTAAACTAACTAATAGCAATGCACTCTGGTGGCATTGAGCCAAAGTTTTGACGATACAAAGCGGCAAGTTAAAATGCGTTGTTTAATTGTAAAAATTCCAAAATAATTTTCATTTGTTTCTATTTTCTTTCAAATTGAAGTCTTTAAATTCAACTTGAGGTACCAAAAAATTTGGAGAATAATTTTATTAATGAATGATTTCACAATTGAAGAGCTTCGCTAATGCCAGAAGACAACGTATGATGAAATTCACCATACGTCATTCTCTGTCTGTTGCTTAATTTGCGGCCACTGGTGACAATTTCATTCCACGATCGCATGTGTCAGAGAAATGATGATAAAAACCAAATACTGATGTGATTCCACGAAATTATTCTACTGTTGTTGTGCTGTATTCATTGAACCGGGTGAAAAGATGCAAAATTTCATGAGTGTTTCACTGTTGATAAATTGCGCAATATCCGCGTGCGCTTTCTTAATAACAAAGCAATTGATACCGAGCCTACGGGACATGTTCATTGCCGCCAATTTATTCGGCAATGATTTGTGCAAGCGAAACAAGCCCAAAATGTGAGTGATGTTTTGTCCACATTGTATACTGCAGCTGATCCACAGTAAGTAATCAATGACAATGTAGAAATTAATACAATGTGTGTTTTATTGCTTCGATTTCTAGACCAGAGGCGATGGGTGTAGTGACCGGCTGCATGTTTTTGATAGCCTTATTTCTATTTATACCAGTGCCATTCGTGTTCAACGAGAAGCAAGTCAATGAATTTCCACACAATCAGGTACGGACAACTGTGTCTGCAGAGTGGCTCAGCCATCATCTTATCACATTTTGCAACAATTAATTGGAATTTCTCTCTCGATTTAATTTTTTTTTACAAAATCATTCGATTTAATTGCAGCTAATCGAATTGATATCGGCACTGTTGTCGATTTGTTGCATGATCCTGTTGGGATTTGCTGATGATGTTTTGAATTTGCGATGGCGCCATAAGTTATTGCTGCCAACGATTGCATCATTGCCATTGCTTATGGTGTACTACGTGAATTTCAACCGAACAACAATCATTCTGCCTATTTTTGTACGAAATGTGCTCGGGTCATCGATTGACATCGGTATGATTAGGAATATTTGAGACTGTTCGCAATGTGAACTTTAAACTGAAACCGTTTGTTTGTTTGTTTGCTTTGATTTTCGATAGGAATTCTTTACTATATTTACATGGGAATGTTGGCAGTATTTTGTACAAATGCAATCAATATCTTAGCCGGAATAAACGGGCTCGAGGCAGGACAATCACTGATTATCGCCGCATCGATCATTGTATTCAACATGATTGAAATGACACACGATTCAAACACCCGAATGGAACATGCATTTTCATTGTACATCATTGTCCCATATTTTGCCACATCTCTGGCTCTCTTCATGTTTAATAAGTAAGTAAATTCATTGCATCATTTGAAAGTAGGGAAAAAATCCGTAGAAATATTTGATATGTTTGTTTTGTGTTGTGACTGCGTGTACGGTTGTGAGTGGTAGATATTGAGCGATAACATCTAGGGAAATTCACCTCTAAACTGTCAAACATTCGAAATGTCAAGCGTAATACACAGTTCTGGAGAAGAGTATACAGCACATAGAGTTATTCTTTAGTGAAAATTCGGTGGGCGATGGCATTTTAACCATCTAGAGAAAGAAAAAAAGAACGAACAAACCAAAACGAAAATTTCCAACAAAAATCCAAGTGATTCGTAATCGAATATTCAACGATGAGAATGTTTAAACGAAATTTCAAAGGCTTCATTCGATAGTATAAAAGAATTCTTGCAACAACAACAACAAAAACACTTACTATGTAAAGACTGAGCAAAAAGAAAAAAAAGAACAATTTTTTTTTTGGGGTGTGAGACTGTGTGAAAAACGAAATTAGTCAAAATGCATTTTCAATGCTGGAAATCGACTCGACGACGAGAAAAGTTTCTAATTCTATGGACATTGTTCTCAATTCAGTTGCTGTTAATCGGATTTGTTTTGTTTGGAAATAATTCAAATAGTCTGTCCGATGACATTGATGATGACTCATTGCAAGCATATCGATCGAATAACCTGCCCAATCCGAAAATACAGAGAGTAGTGAAATTTCTGAAAAATGACATATCGTTGCCAAATGAAGGCGTTGAAATGGCAGCAGCTGCTGCCGCTGCCATCATCCCAACAGCTGCATTAGCCAATAAAATTGTGCTTCCATCGCTCGAAACATTCAAAGATGCATACTTTGAATGTCGCAGTGGTAAACCGGCCAATTTCACCAGCGATACGCTATTTTGCTTCCGAAACAGCAGTGTGATGCCCGTGTCAGCACATCTGCGCCAAATGAGTGATTCATTCGACGAGGATGAGGATTGTACGTGTAAATGTCAAGCTGGTTACCACGGCCGTGATTGTAGCCAGCCCGAAGTTGTGTGGCGTGCATTTTGGACGGCACATCTACCGAAAAAATTCGACGATGAAAAAGTGAATTTACTTAATGATGAAAGCGAGCCAAAACCGCGACGCATTTTCTATCACATCGATTCAACGACGCTAAGTCTAACAACGGTCGAAATTCAAGTGAAAGAATTACAAGATTTAGTTGATTTATTCATATTCTGCGATGAAATCCGGAATGCAACGAACGCTGTGCATGCTATATCACCGAAACATGAACGCTTCCGTTATCATCAGCAGTCCAGCGAGCATAGTTCGAATTTCTTTTTGAAAAAACTTAAAGCAAAAATTCTAATAGTAGAAACGAGGCATCGATGCACACCAAAAGCTACCTACAAAATGTTTCGCAATCAACTGAGCGACTTGGTGCAGGGCGACGAAATCTATTTGTACAGTTCATACGATGAGATACTGAATCGTCAAGCCATTCAGTACATTAAATGGAATAGCAATTGGTCGCAATCGCAACCGCTTCGTTTTCGACTCAAATACACAGTATACGGTTTCTATTGGCAGCATCCCGTGCAAACGGTTCTTAGTAGTGCTGCATGTCAATTACACGTACTCGACGAACTCTATAAGAAAGACCCCACGGCATTGCTAAATACGAGCACAACGGGCATGATTATCGGCGATCTGAATCATTATGGCGGATGGTTCTGTCAATATTGCTACGAATCGAGCGAGAATATCGCACAAAAAGTGCAACGTGATCGTACGATGAACGCCAGTTCACCCGTTTTTTCGCCACTTTTTACAAATCGTTTGGATAATGGTGACGTACACCAACAACGACCCCCCAATCACATTGATGCACCACACATTGAATCACTGATATCAGCTGGAGTCTACGTTGACGGGAAACTTGAACTGATTCGCTTGCATCGATATTCGGACAAATATTATGCACCGGATGCACTAACAAAGGAGGCTTGGAAGTATGAATCCTTGCTCACGAATACGTATGCGCATTACGACGGCGATGTCGATGAATAGCCAAACTAAAAACAAAATTTAATTAACTTATCTTCCCGATTTATTAGGGAAGAAACGAAAATCGATTCAACTACTAATTATCATGTATAAAATACACATATATAGACACAATTATTGATGTAATTCAAATGAAAAATGACTTAGTTAGTTTTAGCTTTTGAGAGTGAACGAAATTCAGTTGAAATTTGGTTGTTTCGTTTGTAAATTTGTTCCGAATTTTATCTGTGATAGCATTTAATGAATCTCTTCTCCGGTGTAATGTAATGCAAACAGTATTTGTCAACACAAACACTTCCACTGAAATTGTATCTAATTCATTTTTTTCTCTCGCAATATTCAATTTGTTTGTAGTAGTAAGCTTTGAAACAGGGTTTGTTTTAATCAATCATTTAACTCGACCATTTGTCATTATCAAGCATTGAACCAAAATTTTAATTGGCATGATGTATTATGGTGTTTCATCAACAGTAAATGTAATATTCTTGATTGGAGAATATTGTTAGATAACCTCAGTGCACCAAGAGAGAGTGAGAGAAAATGGAAAAACCTGGATGCCACTGCTGGTTCAATACAAAAAAAGCAACTACAAAGAAAAAGTCTCTATTTTTGAAAGCAGTTATCTTCATTGAGTATTATTCATTTTATTTTGCTATGTATGAAAGTATGAATATGAACGCGCGCAACTGGCCGATTTATAAATAAGCAATTAACTGAATAAAGGCATTACCACAAACAAAAAAAAGAAATATTCGAAATCAAATCTCTTTGTTGTCTGTCTTATTTTGCATTACATAGAATTAAAATCGATTATTAATCGATAGTTTCATTAACATTGTTTTTATTTTCGTTACAGATATCCAGCCCGTGTCTTTGTTGGCGATACATTCTGTTATCTGTCTGGTATGACATTCGCTGTAGTCGGCATATTGGGTCATTTCAGCAAGACGCTGCTGCTGTTTTTCATACCACAAATCATAAATTTTTTGTATTCGATTCCGCAATTGTTCCATTTTGTGCCTTGTCCGCGACATCGTATGCCCAAATACAATGCAACTACTGATCGATTGGAACCAAGTAAAACGCAATTTCACTACAAAGATTTGAACATTTTCGGCCGTCTATGTGTCTCAATCTTTCGATTGATACGCATCATCGAATGGAGTGAAAGCGACAAGGATGGTGTTGTTATCACAAATAATTTCACATTGATCAACTTCCTTTTGGTCGTATTCGGGCCACAGCACGAACAAAGATTAACCCATTACTTACTTGTCGTACAAGTTCTTTGTACACTCGTTGCTTTTGTGATACGATATCCTCTGGCTAAATATTTCTATGAATACTAGCATTTAGTTATTTGATTTCATCCAATACCAAAGTTTATATGTTAAACCCGGTTTCCAGTCGCAGCCTTTTCCAGAATTCCAATAATGTCCATTTATGGAATTCCACGAGAATTTTAATTACTGATACATTAGGAAAAATAAATGAAGAAAAAAAAAGATTTTCAAATAATACAATAAAAAGATAATTCTGTTTCTTTACCAAAATGAGTTTTTTTTTATTCTAGATTTTTGATTCAAAGGTAAGCACAATTTTTTTTTCAGCTAAAATCCAAAACACTCAAATCAATTTGAATTTATACAATATTCCAAAATGAATCGAATGTTCCATCGCCGCACAAAAAATGATTATCTTCCGCTCCAACAGGACTTTGATCTTGTTTATTTGTTAAACATTTGTAAAAGTTGTGCCTTTTCCTTTTCCTTCCGTTTCACCACTTCAAAGCTTCTTGCCCGCCAAGTACTCTTACGCAATTTGATTGGACGACTTCCGACATATCGACCTAAATAAAACAATTTGAGAAAGAAAGCAAATGAAAAAAACCTTATAAAATTGATGACGTGACAAAAACTGTTCTGTGTCTAACCCACTAAAGGGAGTGAAAAAAAAACTCGCGTGCAAGAATCGCACATTTATTGGATATGACGCAACTCAATGAAAAAATGTGCTGAGACTCTCTAGTACACTTGAACTTCTTCAATGGGCAATGCATGATATATATTGATTTTATTTATGAAATGAGACGCGCGCTCATTCCGTCGCAATCACACCAGTTTGAACTTTGAAACCAAAACTACACATTTTTTCATCATTGACATTCTCATGCGTGCTCTTTTTTTAAAAGTGCTTTTAATTGTTAAGCTATCAGCACTAAAGGCGATTTGTTTTTTTGTCTAACGCATAAAAAACGAATCACCGACACAACAACAACTTAATGGCAAAAATGTTGACCGTTGTATCCTTATCGAAAGCACATTTCAATGTGATGATCAACACTATTTGCGATGAATTTGGATTTTTTTTCCTGGCGTCACCATACAGCCAGCCCATCATTACCGTTTTTTTTTTGCATATCACTTTCCTCCGAATGCCCAATTAAATTCGAAGAAATTGTACGAGCACGAAGTCGTAGACAGTGATTTTTTTTCTTCTTGTCATAGCTGATAACACTCATTCAATAGTCTGTAGCTACAAAATCAGAGGGCAATGTATCGCCGCGAAGAAGAAGAAGGAGAAGAAAAGTAAGAAGAAGGAAAAAAGTCATCAATTTGCAATGTTGTGTTTAATCACGTCGATAATGCGCATTTTGCTCGATTTATACGCACCAACGGCAGAAATTCCATAAGTAATTAGTGGCTGATTAGTGGTTCCCGTTTTAGTACGATCATTCGGAAAAGAGAATTTCATGAAGAGCCAATACGATTAACTAACCGACACATACAGTTATTTTTAATTACTTCACGTGAATGAATTACGGTCCCGAGATTACGGTTCGATAACGGAAGTACAAAACCAAGGCAGCCTATACCAATTTTCAACAGTTTCAATTGAATCCTGACAGCGAGTAGTCGTGAGCACAGTGCTACAGTACACAACGAACAATTTGTCGAATTGAGCGATTGCGGAAAGGCAACCGGAGTATTAATCGTTCATTCTGAGAGCAACAAATGAAAGACGTAAGTTGATTTCAAAATTATCGGACACCGAAACGACTTTTTCCAAAGCCTTTTTGAGCTACGTGAATTTTTCTCTCATTCTACGGCTTCTATTGTGAGTTATTTAATGGAACAAAAATTGATTATTGTGCAATTCTCAGTAATAGACTTTTATGTGATATTTTCATTCCTCTTTACAATTTACAATTTGTGACTCCTTTTTCGAATGAATTTCACACAACTTGGATTAATTTCCAATTAATATTTTAATTCAATAGAAAATATCACAGAATTGATGAATGGTTTCAATTGACAGA
>NW_022595264.1:279825-399866 GCF_009176505.1 Sitodiplosis mosellana | reverse complement strand
GTAGCGTAGTTTTTTTTATTGAGAAGCGACGTCAGAATACAATGGCAAAAAAATGTGATTAATTCCTATTGACGTGAATGTTCACGTGAAAATCACGTTACCTATTCCATTGCCGGGTTGTAAACATATATGAATAAGTGAAATGGAGCGAATTTTCAAACAGAGCCGATGTTTTCAAAATCAATTGGAATGTAGCCTTCAACCGCACAGTTGACGTTTCGGTGATAATGTATCATTTTCAAGTTAATGAGGAAAGTGTTATAAACAAATTAATTGTTTACTCGCTGTGAAATTTGTTGTTTACAACAGTCCAAATATAGCATTTGCCTTCGCTCTGTCACTATGAAATTCATATAGAACCGATGGTATACTCGATTCGTCTGGGTCATTCTGATTGACTTTGAACCCAAACGTTTTCCTTTGCGAATCCAATCACTTCAAATGTCTACCGACTGTGGCTAGATTTAGGCTGTTCGTCACCGTTTCACTTTGATTTGATTATTTGCATCGCGGCAAGAGATGAAGAGAAATGCCATTTCAATTCCACTGCGACGTGATAAGGTGCATTTTTGTGCCACAAACAAATTGTGTGTCAGACAAACAGGGAGAATTTTGAAAGCATGTCATCGACTGTATTGATAACTTATAATTGAATTTATAGACCCCAAAAAGTGGTTGATAAGTCAATAGCCATTGATTTCGTTGAATCAATACAAAACGAACTGAACTGAACTGAAATGACTCGATGCTAGTAGAGAGTTCAATTTGTATGCCTGAACTGAGAAGTCGACTTATTTTCACTCTTCAATCACTATTAAGATCGCCAATTGGGTTCTGTAAATTTCCAGTGATAACAAATCCCCAGCAGAAAACATAACACTCAACTAGCAAGTGTGTCAATTATTATTTACGTCGTTTAGAATTTAGAACAATGCTCAAGGATTTATTGACACGAATTTTTCTTGGCAAAAATGTTCACAGTAAACAGTCAATACTGAACAAGAGCTTTAGTGTTTGTAGTTGATAGCAAAACTAATCAGATTCGCAGATTCGTCAGCCGAATACGATAAACAATAAATAATAATAAATAAATAATCAAAATGAATGCAGTACTAACCGGGGGCTCGTGCTAATCATACACGAATCTGTTCTTTTCGCTGCGAAAATTTCCGAATCTTTATGGCATTGCACATATTAATGTTCGCAAAGACTGGCAACGAATAGAATGGATTCGAATGTGATTTGCAAGAGATAAATGACCCTAGACTGGGACAGAGCAACAGATAGACATTCCAATTTTTGAATCACGCGCATATTTTAATCGGCAAATGTCTTGTTTATATTTTTTTGTTGCTCTCACAATAATTTATCTGTAGCGTATTCAATTCGTATGGTGATTACAGACTTCGTGGTTTTGACGTAAGCAGCGAAATGAGTTCAAAAGTCGAGTTGAATTCCCTTCAGAATTTATTCGAAAATGTATGTGGATTCGTGATTTGTTGATCCAGTATGCACAATTTCGAAATAAGCTATTTTCGGATCATAGTGAATGATTGATTGAACATTTTAATTGAAAACGCGTAAGATGTTTTTCCCGAATGTTAGCGGATTTTTTGTCGTTTAAAAAAACGTCTGATACATTCAACGAAATGTCAAAAAGTCAAACACGTTGTTTATATAGAAAGCGTGGCTTAAATCATTCGATAGAAATGCTTTCCTTCAACGGTTGTCGTCATTTTTTTTACCTAATAAGGAGCGATGGATGTAAAAATAAATGGCAAAATGGAATATATAATAGTAATGATAGGAGTTAATTATCAGCGCCACTTAAGGGTTTCAATTTACTCGAGCTGGCGTGCCATAAAAGTGATTTCATGCATACGCATACCGACATCAACTCTCTCTAGAAAGTCAAAAGTTCACATTCATTAGCCCGACCGAGTGAGAAAAAAAACCCATTTAGAATGCCGTAGAATGAACAAAATAGAAAAATTGCGGTGAACATATCACGAAATATTCATTCACATTGTAAATAATAACTAACCGGTTATGTGTATTTTTTTTCTATTGCGTCTCATTTACAGATTATGAATCCGTACAATTTAATTGGATTTTTGCTGGTACTTTTTTACGCCACAAATCGCGTACATGCCGTACCAATTGCATCAGAAGCATCGGATTTAGCTGTGACAGCGGAAAACCGAACAGCCGTACAGAATAATGATGAAAAATTAGACAATTTGCAATACACCATAGTCGATGTAATTGAATCGTCCAAGAATCTGGATCATGATGCGACGACAATTGAGCAAACGACGCAGAAACCACAGAGCGAAACACAAAAGCCAAATTCAATGGTTCGTAGACATGTCAAAAAGTCAAAGACGCGACGACGACCACGCACACAACCAGATTGTCGGTCACCAACCACCGTAAAACCAACAACGCCAAGACCAACACAAGTGGTCGTTCAGCTACCGAATATATTCATTTCACAAACTGGCTGGGGACCAGGTCGCTGACATTGAACAATTTCGACTTTGTTTTAGGATAATCACACTCATTAAATACTCATTGAAATTGTTCACACATACTAAATTGTTAAGGTCCTTGGTACAAATTATTAGATTTAAGAAGACGAAATGAGCATTTGCGCTAGTAGCATTTGATATGAAATTAAAAAACGCTTTAAACTGAAAGTTATCGTTTGTTCTTTCTTACCGTCCATCTCCTTCATGGCCCGTATGAAATCGCCTGGTTCTTTGAATGAAACAAAGCCAAAACCTTTCGATTTGCCCGTTCGCTTGTCTCGAATCACTTTTGCCCTGGTAAATGATGGGAATTTATTGAATGTTCGCGTGAGGAGCTCATCGTTGACATCATTTCCCAAATCACCGCAGAAGATACGAAAATCATCCGATTCCCAATCGGCGAGTGAAGGATCCTCCCAGACCTGTCCACCTGCAACTCGTACCGTCTGCAAGTTGAAAAAGATGTTGTTAGTTAGTTGAGAAAAAAAAAATGAATTCGAAGCTATGAAAAACCTTTTTATCCTTCTTCCGTTTTTCGTTAATTTGAAAGTTTTGCAAAGCTGACGATGCTTTAGCCGCCTGAATGGCGGCTTCTGCGATTGGATTTGGTCCGTTGGGTTTCTCTGTTTTGAGTTTTTTCAATTTTTGTGTCACATCGAATTGAATGTTGGAAATGTCAATCTGCAATAGAAAATAGAGGTTGGTTACCATATGCACGCAATGAAGTTTCGTTTAGATAGGTACTTGTGGTGCGATTGGTGTTTCTGTTGGATTGATAGACATTCGATTGGTGTATAATTTTGGTGCACTACTGAGTACAACCGGTGTCGGTTCAGAACTGTATGATTTCTCTGGAACTGAATGGTCTGAATGGGGAAGGAACGTGGATACAAAGGCCGGTGCAATATGCGGTGGTGGCGGTGGCATATTGTTCATCATTGGACCTTGACCTGGACCTGGACCTGGTTTCGGTAGCGGATTTTGTTGCAACTTTTGCTGGACTTGACTGTAAGTATTTGCACAAACAACCGGTCGCAATTGATGTGGAATAAATAAACTGTTCGAACCGGAATTCGGACCACTGCCACTCGTTGCACCTGAGATTTCTGCCTCGAATCTGACCATGGGAACAAGTAAACGTTTATCGATGTTATTGGATTATTGGATGGGTTGTGTTGGATATTTCAACAAAATTACTATTCTCTATTCTCAGCATGAAATTCATGATATTAGTGTTAAGATCTCTTACCGAGACAACTCATCCTCCATATGCTTTCGTTTCTCACCCATTTTTCAGTCGAATTTGCTCTTTATTCAGTTAATTTTCTGTCTCACACTTTTTTAGCAGCAATTTTTTTTTTATTTACCAAAACGCGATACTGTCAGAGCGATAATTGACAGTTGCAAAAGACACATTTCGTTGACAATGTCGTTGGATGGCTTGTGGTGAACATTTACTGCTACTCACCATAAAGTGAGCAATCCACCAAATGGGACATTTGATTTGTGTATTCCAGTGATGAATTTTAATTATCTCTCTTTTGTCGAACCAATCGAACTTGCAATTCGAATGAAGTATTTCATTTAAAATTTAAAACACACAATGAGACAGCAAAAACGCTGAATGTGCTCGACAATTTCCTTCGCAGTTATAATTTTTTTCAAATATTGTGAACGGTGCATAAGAGCTTTCAACTCCAGCTGATGATTACTGTCAAATTTCAAAGTAAAAAAAAAAGTCAGTTTTATAATAACCTCACAATGTTTACATAAACAAATATGTTCATATTCATTCTGTGATCAAAAGAAAAACACCGAAAGCAAGAGACAGAGCAGCAGCAGCAACGCGCGACTACCGAAAAAAAAAGTTTCATCGGTATGACTACGTTTCTTATATAAGCAAATAGAAAATAATGTAAAATTTTTGTGCGAAATTTTGAAAAGAATTTAGTTACTGCGACGCAGAAATAATTGTTGAATCGAAAAAACTGTGAAAATTTATTTGTATTGATGTAATGGACAAAAGAAGAGTGGAAAAAAAAGAGTTCAAAAGCGCAAACAAGTGAATGTGAAAAAAGGTGTGAACCACGTCGTACATTGAATTAGTTGTCAAAGTGTGTGCTTGCGGTGGCTCGTAATTTTCGGTTAAATCACAAGTAGTTGTGACGTTGATGCGGCTTTATTAATGAATTCATACGAAGATAATACGATCGGCTTGGATGATCGAAATGAATACAAACAAATACTACCATTGGTTCGTGTCGAACCAAACAAAGAAAATAATTTGGACGACATTTTTGCACTGATCGTCAGCAAAGAGGCAAAGAAAAATGATAGAACCGACAGCGATAAACTTACGCAACAAGATTTATGTAAATTGGATAGCTTTGGAACATCGTTGGCGAGGTAATTGATAATAATCATCACATACTTTCAATTTTTCGTTTATAAAACGATGTGTTTCTTTTTTGCAGCGTGGAAAAATTACTCGAGGCACAATGCTGTTTCGAAAAGATCCTATCGATTGATGCCAATTATTTGAAATCATATCAGAATTTGGACAATGTAAAAAATCAACTGGTGGAGCGGTGGCATTTTGGCATGCTAAACGACTCGGACCGCAATCGAAAATACAAAGCAGCTATTGGAAAAGCGATTCAGCAGCGCAACCAAGTCAGTGTATTGGATATTGGAACTGGGACAGGACTTCTGGCATTATATGCACATGAATTAGGTGCCGCACAGACAGCAGCCTGCGAATGTTCACCGCTTATGTGCCACATTGCATCAGAATCGTTTCGTCGAAATGGATACGGTGATCAAATCAAACTGATACCGAAGCATTCCACCAAATTGGATGCACACAGCGATTTAGGTGGGAAGGTCGATTTGATTGTGACGGAGACAATGGATTGTGGAGTGTTTGGTGAAGGACTACTCGATACGCTTATTCATGCCAAAGAAAGTCTTCTCAAATCCAATGGTTTGATTATACCAGCGCGAGTTAGACTGTTTGTGGCCGGATTTCAATCACGACAATTAGCAATGGAACAGAATGTGGTTAACTCAAGTTGCTTTACAGACACTATTTATGTGCAGAACTATAGCCTTAGCTCGAATAACCGAGAACCGTACGATGCATGTCACATTGATCAACTCAAGGATTTCAAATTGATTACAAAAGTCGAAGAAGCGATGAACGTGAATTTGAACAATTTAGACGAATTATATGCCCTCATGAATGGTGAACTGAAAATGAATGTACGATTGGCTTACATTACGCCCGAGTCTATTTTAGATGGATTTTGTGTTTGGTTCGAAATATCTCTTGATCCAGATGATACGATAAAAGTCAATACAGACCCATTAAACCGTGATGCATCGATTGGAGAGCAGCCAGGTTGCTGGGAAACTGCCATTTTCCGTTTGAAACATCGATTCACCAACTCACAAAAGCTACAAAATCTCAATGTTACCGTTTCCGCAGCGAATGGCATACTCAAAATTGATCACTATTACGACGCCTATGGTAAAACCTATTCGGGATTGACTAGCGAAATGGTGAAATTTTTAAATGACACTGAACTGATCAACGCACTCGAATTTGATGTTTTTGCTGAGGTGCAAAAGCGATTCGGAAAACTGCATGCAACCTCAACGACGAGTAAAAATAAGGGACCAAAACAAGAGAAAGTTTCAAACGTCGAAAATATACTGGACTTTTTACCATTTCCCACGGTGGGAATTGCTCTGCTAAAAGAGCATCGACTCAAAACGCTGTACTGCTCGAAAGAAGCCATGGAATTTGTTTCATTTATAGCCGAAGCAAATTGTATACCCTTAGATTCGATAGTATTCATCGATGATCCACACGACACCCTATTCATCAACGATAAATTCGATTTGATTATTCTGCCGTTGATCGATAGCTATGGAGCATTGAATTCGAGTCAAGTGGCAAATTATGGTATTTTAAAGGAAAATAAATTGACGCCAAAAGGTTTCATGCTACCCGAAACGGTAGAGGTCATGTGCAACATTATCAACTCAGGCTGGTTACGAACGGCGACACGTGTAATCGAACCAGAGATTGTGGATCGTCTTCAAATCGGTGCGCTAATCAATGAGTATGCAACGACATTGCATCTAGATCTATTTGAAGACTTTAATTGTAAGATATTGTACGAAGCGTATCGAACGGCCAATGTGCAACTGCATGACAACTTTTATGAAATTGAGCACAAATTATACTTAGGCGATGATAAAACTAACACGGTCAGCACGGAACCAAACACCAACAACACCAATGCCATTCATGGTGTGCTGTTTTATTTTAATATTTTGTTGACCGCTTCATCGAAAAATACAATTTCAACAAAGCGAAAAAATTCATTTGCTCGGATAGGCTGTTTTATATTCAATGAGAATGATGTGCACAGGGAAAATGGTTTCGTTACATTGAAATACCGACAAAATACAGGTGTAATGAAAATCGATTTAAAATAGCTGGTTTTTAAAACGTGTTTTCGTTGTCATTGCACCACCTTCTTCTGCAAAATAATAATATAAATATGTATTGTTTTCAATTGAAATGTCATTTTTTCTCTCTCAAATGTGTATTTTTTTATTATGCGTTTTTTTTTCTGTTGAAACTTCAGTTATCAGTAATTAAACAAACGAAAAAAAAGGTACAATAATAATTCAAAATAATAAATGTATATTATCAAAATTGTAAAAGAATTTTGACCATATATAATGCGAATAATAAAACTCAATCCAACATAAAGGAATAATACTAAAAAAAAATAAAGTTGTTTTCGTTTTAGATAATTTTGTTTGTTTCATAAATAGAAATAATAATAATCATATTTTTTTTTTTTTTTCAACGAGTTCAATGCAATTGAAAGGATAATGTGGTTGTTCATTTTTTTTTGTTCGCAAACTCTTAGATAGATCAGAAAAGTGTTTAGCGTCGTAACATTTACGCTATGTTTTCGACGTAATTTATAGTTAAAATTCATAAAATAATAAATACTTTCGTTCATAATAATTGTCGATTGTTTTGAAAAGAGAAATTGTCCTAAATTTTTATAATTAGCGAAAGAAAAAATTGATACATATAAATTTTATACGAAATTATAATAAACAACAAAAAAACAAATCCGCGTCCACATCCACGGTCTGAATGACGTGATGCACTTTATCTCAATCTCAAAGTTCACCTTTTTTTTGTCTAAATTATCAATGTTTCTTTTTTTGTGTGGATTTCTTCGAGTAAGAGATCCATTTTTTCGTAAACAAGGTTAATCGTTTGTGTTTTTATTTATTGATTACCGGCCACATTCTTCAGGTTTTCGTCGAAGAAGAGGCGATTCTTAATCAAACGATCCTGAACGCTGGGCAATTTAAAGGGAACCCCATTGATGATGTTGCTCATTGGCTTTGGTGTTGGGTCCACTTGAATCACTTGCTGCGGCGGTGGTAATTGCGACTGTAGCGGTTGTTGTTGTTGCTGTGGTGGCTTGAAATGATCAATTACCGGATAGTTGATCGAAGCCGGTGCATGTGCTTGTGCATTTAAGCTCAAGTCCATCATAGCCAGAGGAGGACTCGAGACGTATTGTTGCTGTTGTAGCTGTGGTTGTTGTTGTTGCTGCAACTGCTGCTGCTGCTGCTGCTGCTGTTGCAATTGTAGCTGTTGTGGTTGAACTTGCCGCATTGTTGCACCGCCAACACGGCCTGAGCCAATGGACCTAGCTGCTTCCACTGAAATGAACAAATAATTTAGCATAAAAAAGAATTACATGTAAAAGACTTCTCATGCAAATAAGAAGGCTGCCAAAATTTCATCCAAAAAAAAAACTCATCTTACATTTGACACTTTTCACTTCACCGTCTTTGGTCACCGACACAGTGATATTTCCGCGCTTTTCAATCGACAAATCCGATAAATTCTGTTGCAAATGGTCTACATCTGGTTTAGCTGGCATCATACGCTGTTGGATGGATGATTTATTGCTTGTTTTTGTGTTTAAATTCAATTGACGTTCATCGACCATTCGGCCGGTTGGTGAGGTCGGCACATTATTTTTGCTTTCTTTGCCATCGTTTCGTTTATCGTCCGTGCGTCTCCACATGCCATCGCTTGATGTTTGTCGTTGCATTCGTGGTTCGTTGTTACGTTCACGATCATTTTTACGCAAAATTGGTTCGTCGGTTGATTTTCCTTTTGGCAATGGTGTCTTGCCTTTGGCACCATTTCGTCCACGATTGAAACTACTGTTGTTGCCGTTATTCCGTCTATTGTTGTTCAAACCGGTGTTATTACTATTATTATTACTGGCCCGCCAATTCTTGCTATCATTCGAAGCGATGTTTGCTTGGGCTTTTCCATCGCGTTCAGCATCGGCCAAAAAATTATACGTTGGATCGGCTGGTGGTCCTTGACCGTCGGGAAACTTTTTAAATGGACGTTGCAATCTGGCTTCATCCACTGGTTTCTTATCGTCAGCATTGATTTCTTCATTTTTCACATCGTATGTGAAATCCAATTTGTCGTATTTATGCGCTTTGGGCCAATCCTCATCGGACGGTGCGGTCGTTTTAACCATTGCATTCGCTTGTAATGCTGCCAAACGATCGGCTTCGGCTTCACGATGTCTCTTTTCAATCTCTTCATCTCGTTTCCGGATCCGTTCAATTCGTTGCTCCAGATTTTCCTCACATATATTTCCACCGGGCATTTTGTATCTGATGTTGCTTCTTGTGTTTTGAACAAAATTTTTCTACCTTTCACACGAGATAAAAGCGTTAGAAAACCTGAAATTTAAGAAAGTAAGAGAAAAAAAACATGTTTCAATGATTTTAGATATATATAGTAAATGTGATGATTAGGAAAGTAGGCCAGCCGATATTCTATTAGGTCAATTGAATTAAATCACTGTCACTTTCACGCAATTATTCGATACATTTTTTTCTCTTCTTCTTCTATTTGCTGTGGCTTTCTGTTTTTTTTTTTAACTAGTTACAAATCGCACTGTATGTGATGTCATGTTACCACTTGAAATAATTTTTTTTCCTCGCATTCCACAGTGTAGACTTAGAATTTAGTAGAGTAAATGTTAAACATGAAAAATACACTGACCTGTTCAATATATCTAAATTGCTGAATGGATCACACTAAAATACACACTGTGAAATTCGGTTGTATGCGTGCGTGTAATAGAAGCAGATAAAATAAAAGTCTTGTGCATCTAATCTCAAAAATTTGTAATTCAACCGAAAGGAACGAGAGAAAAAAATACGATTGACGAAAAAATTGAGACTAAAACACTATTGGCACACGATGATGATGTTGTAATTAGAATTTACAATGCGTTGCCACAAAATCAATGCAAATTTTATTGATATTTTTTGTGTATTTTCTACTCTATAAATTAATAATTTGACTATTTGTAAAGGTGGAGCGAGTGAGTGAGAGAGATAGAGAATGAAAGAAAAAAATTCGGAAACGAGATCGCCTGCTGTCGGTGACAGACAATGTCGACTGTGTGGTATCGAGTGAAAATATATGGAATGCGCTCACTTGTCAAATTAAAATGCACAACCATGCTCATTGCTCACACATACACACGCAGCGCTAACGAAAGAGGGATACTGTGATGGGAGGTGTGTATTTGACATATGGCTTCAGAAAAAAAATCAGTTTCTCCATTTTGCAACAGCATTTCAAAGATGTCATTTTAAATGAAAATTTCAAGAGATTTGGTTATTCAATCGAGAAATTGAAATTCATTCCACATGGAAATCGATTTACCAACAGTTTTATTCAGCATTTTTTCAAGTGAAATAAATTTTTTTGGTAGAAATGTCGATGTCAAATCGAGATATATCACATATTTGTACCATCTGAACACCCTGTTCACATTCCAAAAATAACTGAGCGCATATTCGATGCTCTCGGTCGTTTTCAGTTGGTGAAATTCATCAAAACAAAAAATGGTAACACTAGAAAAGTCACAATGCACGCACATATACCATTGAGCCTAGCCTTATCTGACTACCTCTCATTGACAGGCAGAAAAAAAACTACATATCAATGTGTGTTAGAACATCTGATATGTAAGCATCAATAGCACACCAGAAAAAGAAAAAGAGCCATACAAATTCAGTGATAATGATAAAACTATTCAAAATATCATGATTACATTTATTACCGTCACATTCGATAAATCCATACCATAAAATGAGTTAAACTGTTATTCTCAGTCGACATTGGTAGCGCAAAACAACTTGCGAAAAATACATGTTCTACCAAACATTACAACGCAATTAGTCATTCAGTAGAATAAAGTGATTTCAATATTTACACGAAATCTTATGTAACGAACTCAATTCAATACTCTACAGAATCAATCATTCAAAACACATTTCACCGTTTCTGTTTGAGAGGTTATACCGCTTCGTGTGATTCCAACGAAAATTGACGATCGGCCAGAGACAATGAGGTCGACATTTGTGATAATCATTTGTATTGGCATTCTATCGGTATTTATGTTTATGACCCGATCCACCGGCTATATTGATGACTTTGACCAAGAAAAAATTGAGAAACGTAGCCAGAACTTCAAATCAAAAGCACAAAGTGTATATATGAACGAGAATCCAGAACATTTATTCTGGTTTGTACAGGTGTGTAAAGTGGTATTTTTCGGAATTCAAGTGCAAAATGTTGAATTAATTTTTTTATATTGTTGTTGTATAGATCTCCGATATTCACATCAGCATTTTCCGTGATGAGCAACGAATTCGCGATTTTCGTAAATTTGCCACTGAGACGTTGGACACAATCAAACCGTCGGTGGTAATCGCTTCAGGAGATTTAACTGATGCACGAGGAAAAGACTTTTTTATCAGTCAACAGTATGACGAAGAGTGGAAAATCTATCATGACATTCTCACACAGGCGAATGTGAAAGAAAAGACTAAATGGCTTGATCTACGTGGCAATCATGGTTTGTATTGATACAATGGTATTCAATTGTGACAAAATGGTATTGTTCTACTCGAACAGTCATTATTATGCGAATTACTTTTAATTCTAGACAATTTCAATGTCCCATCGAGCATGTCAAATAACTCCCATTTCAAGCGATACTCAATCCAAGGTGCGAAGCATAAACGTTCCTACATGGAGATAGTCAAAGGCTCGAATGGTGATTTGTTTTCATTCATCGCGGTCGATGCATGCCTCGAACCATCAGGACCAAAAAGACCGTTCAACTTCGTAGGAATGTTAACGCAAAATGACACCGTTCATTTGCAGCATTTGGTGGATGAGTCAAGAAAAGCGGGAGTCAATTACACCATTTGGTTTGGCCATTATCCTACAACATGTATAATCACAAAGAACAAAGAAAATCGTTCGTTGCGTCGCATTATCAGTGATTACGACACCAGTTTGGCTTACATGTGTGGTCATCTGCATTCATTGGGCGGAATGGTTCCTCGAATGTATGCGCTGCAAGCCGATAGCTTTCTTGAACTCGAAGTTGCCGATTGGAAGACATGTCGAAAGTATCGAGTGGCCGCAATCGATCATGGGTTACTCTCAATCGTCGATACTGAACATGGTGTTTGGCCCATCGTATTGATTACGAATCCGAAGCATGCACTCTTCCATATTCCACATCGACATGAAGCTAAGATTCAATTAGGTTGGTTGACAGTTGCAATTTTTAGACAAAAAAGTCGTAATGAATCATTTTCAATCATTATTCATAACACTCAACTCTGTTTCCCTGTTCAGAATCGACGCACATTAGAATATTGGCATTTTCCCCGTCTGGTATCAAAAGGTGTACGGTTCAAATAGGCAATGAACTCAAAGAGACATGCAAACAAGTTAACGATAACTTTTACGTTGTTCCATGGGATCCAAAGCGTTATCAAAATGGATTGTATTACATCACAGTGACGGTTGTGGATAATGATGGCCGGGAAAATCAAGTGGCACAGCCATTCAAATTAGACGAAGAACGATCGCTGAAATTCGACTTGTTAGCGCTTTTTGTGCTACAAACGGATGCAACAACCATATTCAAGAGTATGTTCTGGTTTTCACTGGTTGTTTGTGTTGCTCCATTGATTTTCCTGCGCAGTTGGCATGAGCTAGTCAAAGGTAAGGTCAATAATATGAATTTTTTTTTCAGAAAATGTTAACAATTCGAATGATTTCAGTTGGTTTACTTAACCGACGACGCAACACCTGCCGTTCATCCATGTCATGTCTACAGCAATTTTGGATTCTATCATCAGTGGATCGAATCTTCTGGCCAGTCATTTTGTACTGCTTCTATTTGGCAGTCGGACCATGGGTAATCTGTGAAATAGTTGATGGTCGGTATGGGGCAGTTTTCGTGTGGGGAATCTATTTGGATGGATCATTCTTGCCTGGATCTCTTACATTCTTTTATGGATTCTCACAATTGCTACTATGTCAATGTCCGTTGAACTGGATATACTCAAAGTGTCTCTCAAAACGATACTATCAAGTGATTGGAATGCCAACGAAAAACCACCGTGGATGGTGGACTAAGATCTCACAGGCTGCATTCTACTTCATAATCGCCATTGAGATTTCACTTTCCGTATTCTTTGGCATTCTGTACGGTGCGTCCGCATTTTTCCTAAGCGTGTTCAGAACATGGTCGGTGGTGTTGAACATTTATCTCTATTATCTGGCAAACAATTTACCAGAGGATGCACTAAGGTAATATTGGTATTTATCCAATGAATTTATTCAAAGAGTTAACACGAAACGTTCTTACAGATCTGTCGTATATGTTTGGAGTGGTCCAGAGAAACCTCTCACTGAAAATCAACAAACGACCGCAACAGAAACGTGAATATCATGATGAAGACTGATACTTGAGTACCTTTGAATCTAATTTAATTCCTCTGTTTATTTTGCAGTGACGACAGTCATAAAAACTGAAATTGGAGCTCATGCTTCGGACAACTTTACGGATACAATTATTATTCACAACTTGGCCATAATCTCTGTGACTCTTTCTCATTTTAAGCTGATGTGATGTTCAATGACACGGGTTTTGTCCTAATTTTTACACACATTCAATACATCACATGTTTTAGTTGACTGTACCACATATATAAATGTATGTTAGAAACCAACCAGAGGCTTTCGTGTTAGATGACTATAGATAAAATGAATTCCAAAATGACTATAAAGAATATTATAACCATAATATGTGGAACAACAACAAAAATGGGATATTTTTTAGAAATAACAACCAAATCGTGTTGAAGTAAACATAATGTGTGTTCCAAACTCATGCTATCTTTCCAAGCACCATATTTAATTCTAAGCAATATATGATTTTGATGAAAATTTACAATTATTTTCAATGAAACTGAAACATTAATATGTGTAATATTTTTCGTACCCAGTGTTTCTCCCGACAACCATTTGTTGAAATAAAACAATGATTTAACATATATTGAATGGTCATGAGAGATTTTTTTCTGACGAAGGGCAAGTAATGAAGCTCAAATTGTGGAGTTCATTTCGATCCGTACAGTGTCCATTCCACATGCTTTATTACTTGTGAAAATGACGATTCGGCGATGGAATTATTTATTTTCTGAAGAAATAGATTTTCAATGAAGAAGTGTACAGATTAGAATTGTGTCTTCCTAATTTGCCCTATTGTTTACCTGCAGTTTACTTTGTAAAATTTTCTTTTTTTTACACAACTTTAGATCGATAGTATATGTCTTAATTCATCGTTCCAATGCAAAATCCGCGTTTGGTGTACTGATGAAAAACATTTCTAAAAAAAAATCTATCTTGTGAAGAACAGATTATAATTTAGCTCGCGAATAGCCACAAATGAATGTAAAATAAGACAAGTCACTCCGAATGGAATGTGAACGATTTTTTTTTTTCATTTTTCAAAAAGAAATTCCTTATTGGCATCAATAATCACAACAAAAAAACTATCTGTAACCGATGAAAATAAAAAAAAAAATCATTAGGAACCATATCATTTGCAGCATTAGCATGTTGTCCTTTCAAAAAAAGTAATACCGCCTAAAACACATTCTAGTACTTCATTGATGTTCTAGATATGTCATAGAAGAAGCAATCGTTGTCATTTTGGAGCAAACTTTTTTTGTATATATTTTGCCGATTGTCAACATAACAGAGGATTTTATTGCGTTTCTTTGGATTTAATGCCATCACAATGGAACAACGATATTTTAATAATCCTTATGAAGACTACAAAGGACAGCATGTTGAAGTGGATGAGAATTATGTGCGTAATTTGATAAAAACGTACGTGCAACAAATCGTGGAAAATACTCAAAGCGGAGACTCACGCGGAGATTTGTATGTTGGCGATGCAGGTTCTATATTGCTGATTTGCGTTTATTTTTCAACTTTCAACAGCTATTTATTTAATTTTTTTCTGCTAGGTATTGCATTCATGTTCCTGCGTTTATGCCAAACCAATGAACTGGTTCAAGAAACATCGGCTCGGGAAAATGCGCAACTTTACATACGCCGTGCCAAACGCAATGCAAAGCAATACTCACGTTCAAGAGATGAGCGATGTGCGTTTCTATGTGGCAACGCTGGAATCTACGCCGTTTCGGCTGCCATATCTGATCTCATGCAAAAAGCCGACACTTTGCAACAAGATTTGAATAATTTCGAACAAGGATTCGAGGCATGCAAACCGGTTAACTTCAGTAGATATGGCAGTGATGAGTTGCTCGTCGGACGTGGCGGATACCTCAGCGGAATGTATTGGTTGAACAAAACACTACGACCAAAGCCATTCTCTGGTGAGGCAATCATTGAACTGTGTGAGTCAATTGTGCAAAGCGGACGACAGTATTCCAAAGCGAAGCGATGTTCTTTCCCACTGATGTATCAATACCATTCAACGGAATACTTGGGCGCTGCACATGGTCTAAGTGGGATCATGCATATGCTTTTGGAATCACCTTGGTTCAGCACAGATCCAAATTACGCAATCCCAATTCCAAAAGACTACGAAGCAGATGTTAGAAATACCATCGATGCATTTTTGGGTGAGTTTGACTACCTAGTTGTCTGGTCAATTTTAGCATAGCTTCTTCATCGTATGTTTTAAATTACTAGCACTGCAAGACAGAGAGGGAAATTTCCCTTGTGACATGGAAAATGCTACATACGGCAACGGCGTCAATAATCTTGTGCATTGGTGCCATGGAGCACCAGGAGCTATTTATCTTCTCATAAAAGCGTACATAGTATTCAAGGAAGAGAAATATTTGGTGGCATGTCAGCGAGCTGCCGATTTGGTTTGGCATAAGGGTTTGCTATTCAAAGGCCCTGGTACATGTCATGGTGTAGCTGGAAATGGTTATGTCTCTCTAGTCATGTATCGACTTACCAAAAATCCAAAATATCTCTATCGAGCCGTTCAGTTTGCAAACTTTCTGATGCGACCAGAATTTCTTCAATACGCCAGAAGGCCGGATTGCCCATGGAGTTTGTACGAAGGATTAGCCGGAACAGTTTGCTATCTTATCGATCTTCTTCACACCGAAACAGCCGCTTTCCCTTTTATGGATGTGTTCTAAGTTTGATTTGGGAATTCTAATTCAATTATCACTCAATACTATTTTGATACTCATTTATCTGATAATAACTCATAGAATAAAGTCGAATATTTTTCTCAAAGAATCAATAAAAACTACCATGAAACAAATAAAGTCAATAGCTTCTATTAATGACTCAATGTTATTTTTCACTTTTTCAGCTTTACAAGAAAGAGACGGTAACTTTCCCGTAGCGTTAGGCAGTGAAAAGAAGCGAAACACTGAAAAGCGATTGGTTCACTGGTGTCATGGTGCAACTGGCGCTATCTACTTTTTCCTGCGAGCATATCAAATTTTCAACGATCAAAAGTATTTGGATGCATGCCAGAAGGCGGCAGATTTGATCTGGGAAAAAGGATTGCTGAGAAAAGGGCCTGGAATTTGTCATGGCATTACTGGAAATGGCTATGCATTCTTGATGCTTTTCAAAGTAACTCATGATGTACGTTACCTGTACCGTGCCATTAAATTTGCTGAGTTTTTAAGCCAATCTCGATTCATTCGCGAAGCAAACGTTCCAGATCGACCATATAGCCTATACGAAGGCACAGCTGGTGCAGTTTGTTTCCTCGTTGACTTAATTCATATTGATCAAGCCAGTTTTCCATTTATGAACATTTGAATGAAATAAAATATGATTTTCGATTATGGTGAATGATTTAGAAAGTTAATTTAGTTCGTTTCATTTGATTCTCCCATTTGTTTGTTTCTTATGTTTTAGAACAATAGTTTGCAACTTTTTCAAAGTTCACTCTATTACTTCTTTGTTGTTGCCATACAAGAATCGATTCTTAGCATGCATTTTACCTGCTGTGATTGTATAGACTAGAAGAAAGTCTAGAATAACGACGTACAACAGAACCACCAAATGACCTTTGTACTTTAGCCTATGTGTTCAAAAGGAAACATTCAAACCTTATCTGAAAGCCCATTAGTAAAGTAATATTTCAAACCAGTACATCATTCAGTTCCTTCTCGTTCTTCAGTGTATACATCAACATTGACAGCAGCAATTATCCTTGATAGTTCTCAGCCTATTGATCTAGTTCAAATCACCAGTTTGATCTCTTCACTTGGAACAATACAACGTTGTATTTGATAAATTTTTTTGGTTATTTCTGAAAATTCAACGGTAAGTGTGAATGTTCAATTTTTTATCCAGTAGTTATTAATAGTTTTTCGAATTATTTTAGGTTCAAACCTGTATAAAATAAAATATGGATACAGCCCCATCACAAGATTCACCAAAACACATCCTAAACATATTGAACGATGATTGTATTCAATCAATTTTGCGTCGAATAACGTATCCACAAGACTTTTTATACGCAGCTGAAACATGCACTCGGTTCCAGGCCAATGCAAAGGAATGTTTTCGATCGAAATATAAGAGAATCGGTATAGCTCCCATGTGTCCCGACTATAGAATCGAACTCGAAAATACTTTTTTTATACCATATGAATATGTGCATCGTTTTCTGGGTATTTTTGCTAACTTCATTGACTCGGTAATATTTCAAGGTCCTGTACAGCAACCAGATATTTCTTATGAGGAAATTTTCGCAATGACTGCACATTTCTGTGGCAGAGTACTGAAAAAATTGAAAATCGTTATTTGTCACCACGTCGATTTCAACAAATTAGAACCATTTTTAGCATTGGAAGAATTGGAACTAGTGAAATCGAGAGTGTGGAACATTAAAAATTGCTCAAAACTCAAAAAATTGACGTTATATGGCTGCGTATTTGAATATGATAAGAAACGACCATTGAATGATTGGATGAAGCAAACATTTCCGCATTTGGAAGAGATAGTTATGTATAGTAATATAAAAAGACCTATGTTGGTTGATTTCCTAAAGTTGAACCCTCAATTGAAAACATTGGAACTGCGTAGTTTCGAAGTTCTGACATCATCAGTTCTATGCAATATCGGAAGTCGTGTGCCAAACCTTGAAAAATTGGTCATAAAACTTACTTCTTCTAGAGTTGATAGAATAAACCTTGAGAAAAATATACTTCATATAAGCGGATTGCAAAAATTAAGATCCCTAAGTATTTCATTTGGTGAGGTATTGTCAACACATGTTCTGGTTGATACTATCCTTAAAAATAATATTCCAATTGATGATTTTGAATTGATTAGCTGGTCAGGCAACAATACTGAAACATTGCATAGTGTATTGGAGTTAAAGACACTTAAAAAGCTATCGCTTGGACATGTTTCTGAACAATTGTTTATCGCAATTGCTGAACAAATACCCAGTTTGAAAGATTTGACCGTGTCCAGGTGCACAGACATTAGTGGTCGGTCAATAAAGCAAGCCCTGGAATATGGCAATAATTTGTCGCGCCTCGCAATTCACATGAAGTTAAACCATCTTTCTGAGGGGGCTTACTTTAAATTAGATTCAGACAGTTATAATTCAATTTTGGCACTAGCTAGAGGTCGCGTAAATATTATAATTGATAGTATTTATTGTACGACTGATGTTCCAGACGATGTATTGAATGCGAACCGCCAGTGGATCGAAATAAATTTACACTCATTAAATAATTAAATCTCTTCTTTTCAAAATAATAATTTCACAAAAAATTCGCTAATATAAGGCAATATTGTACTTTGGAAAGCATTAAATTGAAATAAACGACTTGAAATTGAAATGAATCTCGACTGTATTTAAAACGCATTTATAAATTAGAACGAGTGGTATTATTTTCTCCATAACTGCACGACGATTCCACACGAAACCGAACAAAATCGCAAGTGACCTCTTCGATTTCGCTCCAAATTGGTGTATAAACATGGCATGACCAGAAACTCGCAAAGCCAAAAAAATTTGGGTGACCTTCCCCACTTGATGAAAAATTAGGATGGTCCATATTTTGCGAAAAATTGACTATAGCACTTTTTTGACATTTTTTCACACAGAAAAGAATCCCCGGAAATTTTAAGTGTTCGCCGTAAAATTTGACATTTATATATAAATTTCTATAGACATTTTACCGGCAACACTTCAATTTCCCGGGCGATGACATATTTTCGAATATTTTATCAAATACTATATATATTCTACCGCTTGAAATGACAGATGGCGCTAATTTCTGTTGGAGTATTTGAAATTATGTCATCGCCCGGAAAATTCAAGTGTTGCCGGTAAAATGTCTATAGAAATTTATATATAAATGTCAAATTTTACGGCGAACACCTAAAATTTCCGGGGATTCTTTTCTGTATCAAATAAAATTGTGTAAACACCTTATTGATTCTACACGGAATTATCAAAATAAAAAGTGAAAAGTGTGGTACAAACTTTCAAATATAGAAGTAAAAAATTGTAATGCCTATTATTACTTATTACTATTACTATTACTTTTGTAAAAAAAAACCTATTACTATTACTGTAATAGGAAAAGTAATAGTAATAGGTAAATCCTATTACACAAGTAATAGTAATATCTATTACTTTCCTAAAACTATGGGTATGGGTTTTTGGGGCCATTTTTGAGTGTGGTTATGTAGGTACACCCACACCTATTACTACTCACTCAGAACGGAATTAATACGATTCACATATACCAATGGTGATCTGTCAAATTACCATCATTACTATTGGCGAGAGTGGCGATTTTGTATGTATTGTATCTGCTCTGCTGTGCGATATTACTATGTCACAAAAATGTATCGGTAGTAGTATGGTCATATTACAACCAATACCACTTTGTTACATAGTAATCGTTCAGCCATTGAATCACTCACGACAAATGCCGATGACGTTGTGATAGTTGTTGGTGACTTTAATCTGACAAACGTTGAGTGGTTAAATGACGATGAGGATAGCAATGTGCTTGTTCCCTCTAATTTCCACTCCCAATGTGCTGCTGATTTCATTACCGGCCTGATGGGCCTGGGCCTCCAGCAAATCAATTCAATAAGAAATCGGAACTTCAAACTGTTGGACCTATTTTTCACAAACGACCATGCCAACACATCAATTTCCGATGCCACTAAACTGTCACTGACGGATAAAATCGACCATTACCACCCTCCTCTGCTGATTGAATTTGAATGGCATCCGAATAACAGTGGTTCCGAAAACCAGAATAATACGCATTTCAACTTCAAACGGGCTGATTTTCAGCGCATGAACGAATATTTTGCTGCCGTCAATTTCGATGACTTATTCGCAAACAAATCACTTGCGGAGAAGGTGTCATCCCTTCATGACGTGCTAGCGGAAGCTATTCAGTGTACGGTTCCAACGTATGTCCGCAAGAACAACCAAAAATGTCCATGGAAAAACAAAGAACTTCGACACCTCAAGAACTTAAGGAAAAAAGCCTGGGATTACTGGAAGCTGACCAATGATAAGGAGCCATTTGAAAAATTGCACGAGGAATTCAGTGCAAAAAACACTGAACTATACAATCAGTACGTCGACAAAATGAAATCAAACTTGAAAAGTGATCCTTCTTCGTTTTGGCAATATGTTAACTCTAAGAAGAGCACTGATAACATTCCAAAAAACATGCGATTCTGTGACACCAAGACATCCAGCGAATCAGAGCAAGCAAATTTATTTGCGGACTTCTTTGGGAGCAATTACTCCACATCAACGACGCCAAATAATCAACCGTCACCTCAGTCTGAGAACACCTCTTGTTTCCAGCTTGACCTCGATTTTGTCATGACTGAAATGACGAAGGTCAACACCAAGAAAGGTGTTGGACCTGACGGTATTCATCCTTTGATTTTAAAGGAGTGTGCTCAGACGCTTGCTAGTCCGTTGACCAAGATCTTCAATGAGTCGCTTTCATCTGGCATTTTTCCCGACGAATGGAAACGATCGAGTGTATCACCCATATTCAAAAAGGGCGCCAGATCGGACATTGAAAACTACAGGTGCATAGCAAAACTACCAACGATCGCTAAATTCTTCGAGCATCTCGTCAACGTAAATTTGCTTGAAATTGTTCGTGATCGCATCTCGCCTAACCAACATGGCTTTATGAAAGGACGATCTACAGCATCAAACCTAACCGAGTTTGTGTACTACGCCCAGAGTGGCTTAAACACTGGAGCTCAAGTTGATGTCCTGTATACGGACTTTACGAAAGCCTTTGATCGAGTTGATCACAGCATATTGATCCAGAAGTTGGAAACATTCAATCTACCTCAAAACATGCTGGCATGGCTTAAGTCGTACCTGGAAAATCGTACCCAATTTGTCAAACATGGAGCAAGTGAGTCGGTCGACTTTACAGCGTCGTCGGGTGTCCCACAGGGGAGCCACCTCGGACCAACACTGTTCCTGCTGTTCATCAACGACATCGTGGATCAAATGCCCCCAGACATCATGATATTATTGTTTGCTGACGATATCAAAATTGCCAAAATCATCAAATCTCAGCAAGATTCGGAGATATTGCAACAAGCCATCGACAAACTTAAACATTGGTGTGACGTGAATCGGCTGCACCTTAACCTCAAAAAATGTGCAGTACTATCTATCTACAAGAAACGTCAGCATTTGGATACAAACTACACCTATGGCGACTATACCTTCGACAAAGTGACTGAACACAAGGACTTGGGTGTTCTAATTGACAGAAAGCTATCTTTTGCCAAACACATCGACATGGTCACTTCGAAGGCAACGGCTGCACTTGGCTTTGTCAAACGCTTCTGCCATGATATCACCGACGTTACCACACTAAAGTCGCTGTATTTTGCATTGGTTCAATCCCACCTCGACTACTGCGCCATGGTATGGCTTCCATTCCACAAGATCCACAGCGACAAAATTGAATCCGTGCAACGCCAATTCACTATGTACGCTCGTCGTGAATACCCATCCGTGCATAACCAATATTCAATCACACCGTATGAGCAGCGATTGTCAGACTTGAACATGATTAGTCTTCGCCGTCGACGTGTCAACGCGTCATTGACATTTTTCTACGACATCATCAACGGTAACGCTAACTGTCCAACAGTTAGTGACCAAGTCTCATTCCATAATGGCCGTTCGTTGAGACACAGTGAGCAATTCAAGGTCAATGACAAGCACATGAAGTTGGTGCGCGAGGCTCCAATTCCTCAAATGTGCAAAATGGCGAACATGGTGCCACAATTGTTCACAAGAGCTACCTCGAAGACGAATTTTGCATCATCGGTTCGCAAAATGGCGGACACCACTTTTGGATCGCTTTGCAAACTCAAATGACTACCTGGCCGCCTCGTCAATTTTTCATCCAGGTAACCTCATTTATTTGTATATGTTCTCTACGAGAACACGTAGATACTACCCACACTAATTATGGAATTACGATTTTCATGTTGCCGTTAAACCCGACCCATGATCTCAAACGGACGAACCCGTCAAGGACAACACAGATTGTCCGTGTGCCATTTTCTTTGGGATGCCGCTGATTGCAACAAACATGAGCCCACACAAATCACGCAGCAAAAATCAATACTAAAATTCTGACGAATTATTTTCCGTACATTCCTTCCATATGTATTGAAATGATGATACCTTTCTGTGATGTTTACACTTATTTATTGTAAATTCATTTTGTTCTTTGTTAAAGCCATCCATGAGTTGGCGACTTAATATTCTTATCATTGAAATCAAATTTGAATTATTTATCAAATAGCATCAAATGCTCTAGTTACGTTTCAAATCATAGTCCATGTCAACTCAATGCACTCTGCAATCGACATGGATCTGCCTTTACAGACGTAAAACTTCTCGTCAATTTATCTACCGGTATAAATTGAGCGACGACTTTTGCTGTCCTAGAGTCTCAAATTAACGCGTAATTAAACGCTTCACATAGCCTTTGTCCCTTGGAAACGTTTACCAAAGGTTATCTTGGACCGTTTGCATAGACTAATATCAGGCATTTCCATCTTGGTTGCATGACTGTTTTCGTTTTCATGTTCCTACTATTGTGATTACCGCATAATTTACGAAAAGAGCATGGTTTTTAACGAGGCGAGAACTGATAGTTATCGAAACCTATTGCTACAAATTGTTTATTATTTTAAATATGTAACAGTCTTGCACTCTTTTCCTGCCAAACCTCAATCAAAACCCACATTATATTCAGCCAGAGCTTGGCGGTGTTTAATGAAAATAAAAAATAATGAAAATAATATCGCACAGCAGAGCAGATACAATACATACAAAATCGCCACTCTCGCCAATAGTAATGATGGCAATTTGACAGATCACCATTGGTATATGTGAATCGTACTAATTCCTTTCTGAGTGAGTATTACTTTTCCTATTACAGTAATAGGTTTTTTACTTTTCCGTACACAACGTGTCAAGGGAAAGTATAGGAATTGGTCCCGAAAACTTTTTTCGCAAAATTGGTTTAGATCATCATAAAAACTCATGAAACGCGTAGAAAACCACTTTTTGAGACACTTTTCCGTTAGTGTGCCGTCGTCGTCGTTGTCGTCGTCGTAGCTGTTTGTAAACACGATAACTCAAAAAATAATTGAGATAATCAAAATCTGGAAATGCCAAAAGTTTTGTATCCGAAAAACATTAGTTTAATTCGAAGATGAGCCATTTTCGATTTGATCCTGGGGTAGTTGCCCTAAGAAAAACCTCAAAAAATTTACACTTTTGTATGGGAGGTACCCGTAAATCGACTTCGATTGGCTTCAAACTTTCTGGGATTTCATTTTTCGGAAGAAAAATAAGATTCTGAAAGTTTGAAATCAATCGGAATCTATTCACGGGTACCTCCCATACAAATTTTTTGAAATTTCGACTAAAATTACCGATTTTTTGACAATTTTGTATGGGAGGTACCCGTTAATCGATTCTGATTGGCTTCAAACTTTCTGTGGTTTCATTTTTTGGAGAAAAAATAAGATTCTGAAAGTTTCATGTTGATCGTTTGCAGAAGTTTGATTTTTTGTCCTCAATTTTTGTCGACATTTTTTTGGAAAAAAATTAAGGGCCAAAAACCAAACTTCTGCAAATGCGATCAACATGAAACTTTCAGAATCTTATTTTTTCTCCAAAAAATGAACCCTCAGAAAGTTTAAGGCCAATAAGAATCGGTTTACGGGTACCTCTCATACAAAATTGTTGAAGTTTTAGTTAAAGTGACCGATTTTTCACTTTATTTTCATTATTATATTTTCACTGCCTTTATTTCAAGAAAATTCACAAAAAATAACCAAAAGTACCTACGGACAACGAAGGCCAACGGTACGGAAAAGTTCGGGATTACCAATGTAATTCGTTTTATTGTACAAAAGTAATAGGATAAATGTAATAGCCATTACTGTAATAGCACCGCGATAGTCTCGACCATTAAACGTCAAACCAACAACGCCACACATTTTGATGGCAACTACATTGATGAGTGTATTCAATGCAGTGTCAAACATAGTCGTCATTGTGTTGTGTGGTGAAATAATGATAATTATTTAAATTTTAAATAAATAAAATTGTTTCGATTCTGTCAAATAAAATTGTGCAAATATGCCGCTGGCACACAAGACAAAAAAATTGCTTTCTTTAGGTAGATTAAACCCGTATTTAAAAAAAAAATGTTTTTCTTCCATTTTCAATTGAGTTGTATGAGAGAAAATTACGGTTTTATATGATATTTTGGTGTTTCCATAATTAAAAAACACAAAATTTTAGATTCAAAATAGAAACTGGTTCGTGGCAGAATTGTTTTTTTAATTTTACGGACCATACTGAGAGAACGCTTGCGTTCGAACAGAAAAGTACACTGAAACAGAAGTCGATTTGACATTAGCTGTCAAACCGGCAAGATGAACAAGTGCGTTTGTTAAGTGAGCGCGTTCACTCCGTGTCAGCAGGTTTTGGACGAATTTCATTTTGCAAATGATGTTGTTGTTAGTGTAATGATAAGGGTGCAGTCACACTAGGAAACATTTTACTGGAAACATGGAAACAAATTTTTGCAAATGTATGGAAAAAAAAAGTGTTTGTTTCCAGCATCTTTTTTCCATACATTTGCGAAAATTTGTTTCCATGTTTCCAGTAAAATGTTTCCTATGTGACCGCACCCTAATAATGTGTAATAGCATGTAATAGTAATAGGAAATAGTAATATATTACTCATTACTTTACTTCTATACTTTCAAAACTATTTACATGGTTGGATAGATAATCGATGGGGCTACAAAAAACTCTTGTACGACCACCCATTCGAGCCCATTCACACTCTCAAATATGGGTTCAAATTATAAAAATTGAAATATCGCAGTTGGTCAAGTGGCCGTTTTTTTTGCTTAAAACTTAGCCCACCTCGAATCCTTCAATTTAATACCCTCTCCCTGATTCAGGAGAAAATTATGTGTGGTCAAGAGTTGTCATTTTTTCGGGTATATAAATTTTTTCAAGTAAATACAATTATATTCTGACCACTACATTTTTCCAGCGTTTCGGACAGAATGTTATTACTGGTGAATGCACATGACTGTCGAACGATTTTCCATGCTGACGTCCAACTGTAGTGCTCGACATCAATCAGATGTCGCATTAATTCCGGAATCACCCATGCAGAATATGTGTTGTTCAATTGGATTATATTCTTCTCGGCGAAGTTATTGTAATCTGTGCGACCCGTATCGGTTTGTGCCACCTTTGAGCTCTTGTATCGAGCGATAATATCTTGCAGCGACACTGAACACAAGAAATATTCTTGTTTCAATCGGATTTCTTGATTTTCAGTGGCATTGGCGGCCGTTGGATACATGACACGCGTTATATTTTCCGCAAGGCATCGATCGAAAATCGCTTGAATGTAATCGCCGTTTTTGACTGCGGTATTTTGGAACGAATGGTAATAATCAGTTAGTATTTAACATGAATATTCAGTGGTTTCAGAACTTTCATCTGATTTTGTAAATTTTTCGTTACAATATGCAACCAATTTTTTTTTTTTAAATTGAACCAATTCAATGTTTGTAAATAAAATCCAAACTTACATAGTTTCAGCTTGAATCCTTCGGTGCTTTTAGCGCTCCACAGTCGCAATGTATTGACCACATTGTTCATGTATCCTGGGATGGGAAAATCGTGTGGAACAGCGTAAACAACTTGTGTGTCGACCCATTCGCGACCGATGGGAGTATTGGCGAGACGTCCGTAAAAGTGAACGGGAAACAAATATTCCGGTCGAGCACGTTCCCATGGATTGCCTAAGCGAAGCCAATCGTCAACGTCTTCGTGTTGTTCACCATCGATAATTCGTTGTGTAAACGCTCCTGCATTGTACCGAATACCGTAACCATACGATGGAATGCCAAGCGATGCCATCGAATCCAAAAAACAAGCCGACAAACGTCCCATGCTGCCATTGCTGAAATGCAATTCACCCTCCACTGCCTCCAGCTCTTCGATGTCCAAGCCCAATTGATACATAGCCTCATCACACGCATCTTCTATGCCAATGTTAATCATATTGTTTTGCAAAAAACGTCCCATATTATATTCCATTGACAAATAGTACACACGCTGCAATCCAATTTTTGAATCGAAAAATTAGACAAAAAAACACACCGAAATTTTTTTTTGCAATACTACAAATCGGCTTTGGTCGTTTTGGAATGTTGTTCGCTTACTTACCTTTGGGTCACGTTGATAGCTCAATTGCTGTGTGCGAATCCAGCTCGAAACGATGTGATCCTTAACAGTCGCATATTCTTCACTTCCATATAAAAGTCATGTGTGGTTGCAATATTTCGATCTTTTATTAGCGTATAATGCAAATGACGATTGAAACCAGCCTTGATCTCGTTCACATTTTCCAGCTGCGCAATACCACGGACACTGATTTGCTTCTGTTTTTCATTTTTGAAGACATTATCGTTGTCGTCTTTGGTTGCTTTTACCGAACCATTACCCATTTTGCTAGACATTTCAGTAAATCACCAACCGAAAAGAATGTGCGAAAAGTTGAACAAAATCGGATGTTTTGAAATGGTGTTCGAAATTGAAAATCTAAACCAACAATAACTACAATGCAAATTGACTAAAAAAAGGAAAGAATTTGATTTAAAATCCAAGTGGAACAGAAAATGATACAAAATATAGAAATTTAGGAATGCATACGACAACGACAAAACACCGACTGATGCGCGTCGCTTTGTGCAATTTGGTTTCACATCAACACTCACTTCACCAGCCTATTGTCTCTTGGCAAAACCGTTATCTCAAAGCAGTGTGGTTGTTGGTGCAATTGCGTTTGACGGTGAACTACGTACTTGTCTACCAAATCTATCACACAACCACCTTACGAATGAGACAGAGGAAAAAACCAAAATTGCTGACACTTTAGTGCCGAAAAATCAGTGCATAGTCGAAACATTTAATTGTTTTCATTAAATCTCGAACGAAAAACGTTGTTTTTTTTATTTTTTCTGTTGTTGAATGGATTTGGCATCACTTTTGATTCATCGTTATTTTCGCCGTTGCTGATCGCTCGGGATTTTTAGATTAAAATTTTGTCCATTGCTCTTCATTACTCTACTGTGTAAAGTAATAAAAGGTAATATTATATGTATGTGTATACACCGTAATTCAGAATAATTGCCGGATACAATTTTAGCTAGCAAAAATTAAATATTATGATTGAGACTCAGTAGTGAAAATGTGACATTTTTCAAGTAATTCAAATCTCTTTCAAATTTTCCAAATGGGAAAAGTTAAACAGAATTTCTATGTGACGCTGCAAAACCTTTTGAATCAAATTGATCATAATTGATGATTTACGCTCTAAAGTTGAACCAGAAGTAATTCTGCGCCACTCTGGTTCAAGTTTTTTAGTTTTACTGTTATTGAAACGTCAATTGATTTTTTTGTTGAAAAATGTTCGAAATATCATTTCAGCTTGATCGAAAAATGGGTTCGCTTGAAGAGATTCTACCTACCTTGCGAGTTTGGAAGTGTTGGGTGTGCGAAAAATTCTTTCAAGAGGGGGAACCAAAAAGGATATTCGATGGCTGTTGGCATTCGTTTCATGTAGCTTGCGCAACGAACATTGCTATATGAATGTCCATATGGGCAGTGTAGTATGTTAAGTTTCCTTATGCCAACGAATGTAAATCATTCTAATAGTGATCCAAACCCCGGTATTCCAAATGTTTGATATTGGCCTAGTTCGTGTTGAAACATTCAAAAACCTGATTTTGGTTTCCTTTAAATAAATCAGAATTTTAATGCTTGTTCCATTTGATTCTTATTTGTTTCTCTCATATGTTAGTGTTTTTTTTTTACAAAAGTTGCAAAATATTGACTTCATCATGGTTATCATCATTTAATAGGACAAAATGACATCTAACACCTTTCTTAAGTCTGAATATTACAATTAAAAAGAATTTCGTGAATTTTTTTTTGTTTATTTGTTTCTTTAAATAATAAATCGCCAAAAGAATGGGTGGGCTGCACTTAACAATCCAAGAAATTGGCTGCCATCAACAGTTCCAAGGCAATTTCAGGTGCAATGGGGAACTCAGGTATTTCCGTCGAACTATTTGTGTATCGAACTTTGTATGTGAAATACATGCACACCTTTTGCAACACGTGAGATGGAATCTCACGAAAGTTCACTTCGTTGGCTTCATTCTCGGCGAATTGACCTGGTCCAGATAACATAGCTTTGATTGTGCCCGATGTCAATGCATGCTCCCGTTTCACTGCATTTGATTGAAAGAGAAAAAAAGAGAATAGAAAACCAAATCATTAGACAAATTCATCAACAAAATCGTTCCCGCTCAAAAAAAAGAATAAAAAACCAGGTTAAAAATTTTTGCGTTGACAGTAAATAAACAAATGGAGATTATTCTTAGCCAAAATAAGCTTTTCATGTTGAGTGATGAAAGAATAAAAAAAAGCTACATGGTGCACGCCGTTTCGGTGTGATATATCTTAAACAAATACGAATGGCAATTGCGCTCCGCATATATTTACAAAGCGCAGCACATTGTGTATTCGTCTGTCACACATCAAAAAAAAAAAAACAAAATAATAAGACGGCGGCGGCGATCCAAGGTACATACCAATAAATTCATGTCCATCGGATGAAATGAGTTTCACGTACATGGCATCTGGGCCCTCGCAGCCGCCGAATACCTTTTGTGATGTTTGTTCCTCCATTGGTTGAGACATTGTTAATGCTTGCCACCGGTGCGTGTATTACAATCAAATTCTTTTTTTCTCACTCAAAACAAATCGCAAATCGACAAAACACACTTCTCGCTTTCGTTTCGATTCTCAGTCAAACCTTGGCACTTTTGCTTTATTCGTGTGGATCGGGGCGTCTCGTGTACGGAATTTCACCAGAAAAACACAATTCGAATCGAAAATTATACAAGAAAAGGGAAAAATAAAGACTTTTCTCCTTTTTTGTGTGTGTTTGCCAACGCTAAGTACACCTAATTTCGTGTTGGCCTTTGTTTTTCGCTTCAATAAAGTGTAATGCTGTGTGTATGATGATGACCTTTGACAGTACTTTGCCGATGACAAATGCAAAACTACTATCTTTTTCGTTTGATTTCTCAATCAACTCTCGTAAAAAACGACTGTAATGTACATGTCAAGCGTCGACCAATCGGGTCTCGATAGGGACGATCGCGGCACCAAATTCAAATGATGATTTAGTACGACAAAATTGAAAGCAATTTTTTGTGTTAAAGAGATAATAACCGTGAAAATATTTGGAAAAGACTATGTAAAAGATGAGTTCATTTGGAATTAATCATAGGAAAAAACAACTTGAATTACCATTTCAATCAAGAAAGATTATTTCCCCACGAATGTCGATTTTATGCCGTGGCGCTGCAAACGGTGTTAGTCGCTTCAATCACTCTGCACCACTCTCAATACGGCAGTTGTCAAACAATGCTACACTCTTTTCATGTAAATTATGTGCAAATGAAAAATTCTTGTTTGAATATGAAGCAAAGAAGTTTGACCGAATATTAGTTGAACACAAACAGTGATTCGGTGATTTGGGTTTTGTCAAGCAAATTGTGATATCAATTCGGAAACAGCGACTTAATTTCAATTGTAAGTGATTTGCGTTTACAATAAACAAAATGCAATTTATTTCGAGTGCCAAAAAAAGTTGATCTATTCTCTAGTATACTGTCGACATTGAGTACATGTAAATGCTAACCTCAAAATGGGCCTTTTTTGTCTTGTTGTTTCGAAACAATTTTTTTTTCATTCATATTGAATCCATAGCATGTTTTTTTAAACTGTTCACAATTCATATTGCTGAGTAATGGAATTAAAATTAATTTAATGTTTTTCTTCGATTTTCCTTTTTTTCTAAATTTTAGCTGCACTTCGAAACGGAATTACTGTATTTGCATTCTAGTTTCGATTTTTAGACGCGCGAACAATATCTTTGACTAAACCAGCTGATTGGGAAATTTTTTGGGAATCCATTTGAAAAATCGACTCAAAAGAGAGATGCTACGTCCATCTGCTTTCCAGAATAATGGCAACTCTGAGACCGCGTCATCATCCAAGTCCATTTTAAGACCATCATCGTTTCAATTGGCACCGAGTAATTTAGCAGCAGCGAATAATTCCAATAACAAAAGTGAATGCAGCGATGAGCCCAGCACCACTTCACACTCCGATTCACCATTTGAACTGAAAGAGGAAAAGCAATCTACGAGCAGCAGTACATCGAATGAAGCAGAAGCAGCGGAAGCGGCAGCCACAACAAAAGAAGATGATTCCAAAATTTCGAGCACAACCAGCAACGATGGCGAAAACAATGGTGAAAATAGTGATGAATCAAAAGTGATACCAAATCCATTCAACAACGTAAAAAATGCCGAAATCGGAGATGATGACACCGACGCAACATCGAAACCAGCTGCCGATGACAAAACAAAGTCACAGACCGCAGACAAAAAGTCCGATTTTTCCGGTGGAAATAATCTGTTTGCGTCCAACACAAACAACACAAAGAATTTGTTTGCAGCGGCCGCATCGCATTCACCATTCTTAGCGGCAAATAACAGTAGCAAAGAAAACAATTTCGTATTTGGTCAAAATATTCATGAGCGTATTGTTGGTGTACCGGACACAAGTGTGTCGAGCGTATCGAGTGCGGATGACAATCAGAGCGATTCATCGAGCGGTTCAAAGTTGTTTGCTGTGAGCAGTGCGTCGACGAGCGAAGCAGCAGCGGCCGGTAGTTCGACAAATGGTGCCGAACCAAAAGAAAGTAGCACCGTGGAGGATTTAACAAAAGTGGCCCGAGAATATGAAGAGAGCCGAGCACAGAAGCGTAAATTGGATGCAGTCGAAACGTTCACCGGTGAAGAGGATGAAATTAACGTTGTGGACATGAGCTGTAAGCTGTTTGCATTTATTGCATCGAATTGGGAACAACGTGGACCGGGTGGACTGCGTTTGAACGATGTCAAAGCATCGGCCGAAGATGCCAGATCTCGGGTCGTTTTTCGTACATTGGGCAATTTCCGTGTTTTACTTAACACAAAAGTATGGGGTGGAATGGTTGTGGAAAAACCCAGTCAAAAAAGTCTTCGACTTACGGCCATCGATTCAAATGACGGTTCGGTGAAGATATTCCTGGTGATGGCACGACCCGATGATATCTCCACACTTTACAAAGAGCTAAAGAAACGAATTGAAACCGAACGAAAGCGTGAAAAAACCGAAGAATCAACATCGTCTGAATCGAATACCTCAAAAGGTAGCCATCACGGAGCCACCATCGCCGGTGCTGAAGAGCCAGACACGAAAAAAGACCGAAAAACTTAAATCAACATGCAACACGCTCTTTGCACTGCAAAACCAAAACAACTCAAATTCAAGTTTTGAAAATCATATAAATTACATTAGGTCCCGAACGCCAATAGCCAAACACAAGATACAATGTATCGATGAATTCTATTCTGCAAAAAAAAACACTTCAACTACAATCACACATGTGCGCTTGCACGCTCAACTGCTAATCAATACGGAATTTCGCAAAGATGAAATTCGGCCCTCTTTTTGCAACAAAAATAACAAAAATTATTACTACAAATTATACGAAAATATAGTTCTTTGTAAGTTTTCGACTGGAGCTCATCGCTTTTATTCAAACTTACCTTCATTCATGATTGAATCAATCGCTTCTTTGATGCGACACGAAAAGAAAGAAGAAAAAATCAATACATAAAAATGCCAATAAGATTGGATATGCAATTGCAGTAAATCTATTCCGAAACAATCTAATATTGGCATCTGAGTCGCTTTTTGGTAAGCAACAACAAAGTAATTAATTAAATCCCTTTAAATCTTTGTACAATTTTTACAATAAATTTTCATCAAATTTAAACAATAAACATGAAGTTAAGAAAAAATAAAATATACCCGATGTGTTTGTTGTTCATGTTTCCTTCTAAAGCCTTTGCGGATGATGCAACCATATGCGGCAATGAATGAAGCGACAAAGCCAGCACCAACTAATTTGCATATATGTTCAAAAAGGAATTCATCCATATGAGAAAAAAGTATACGAAAAAAAACACAATAAAAACATTCAAACCATTTTGTTTCGTATGAAAATATGAGAATTTTTATTATAATTTGTTGGTATTTCTCTACGATTGCGAATATCAGGTGTATCCGCCCCATGGAAGAATGTTTAATCTTGTTCGAAGTACATGTCCAATAATTCTGGTTTGCACAATTGGTCACCTTCTAAGCGTTTTGCTTTTTCATTCCAATTGATTAACGTTGGAATGACGCTAAGGTGTGTGTTACGGTCCAAGCGAAACGAGTTCTTCATGTCTTTCCACCTAAAGAAAAGCGACAATGCGAAGAAAAAAAAGGTTGAAGAACCGCTCTAAAACGTCAACAACACTATTATCTACGAAACTTACGTTGGACGATCGCCGACATCGACAATAACAAAGAGACTGTCTGGTGCCGCATTGTCGATGCCATATTTTTTCACAAATGGTTCAGCTACAAAGTAATTCAATTAGATTCAAAGTGTGACCTTATTTTTTGTTATCAAAGTTTTTGTTTTACCATCATTGCAATCTGGACACCATGAATGACCGGTTTCATCTTTTTTTCCTGTGAATAAAACGTTCACATTCTCAGCTGTTTTGGCTAATTTTCCAATTGATGCAACGAATTCATCGTATCCGCAAATTTTCTCTACTTTAGCCACCATATTTCAATTTTCAAACTTCAATTTTTCCGCTTCCAAACAATGACACAGGCCAATATCATACAATTCTTATCTAAATGACTTGTGAATTGCCTTTGATTAATGTTTTCAAACGAAACAACTACAAATAAAAAAAATTTATGTGACGGCAATAAATGTCAAACAATGTTATTTGACTCGATGCGTCAACGACAGCTAGCGTTACTTTCTGCAACTAGGTTACATTGAGGGCTACGGATAAACATCTATCGCTCTTACTCTCAAGAGTCCAATTATGATACATTGTAAGGGAGAACAAAACCAAAGTAAAGAAAAAAACAACCATCACTTTTATACTATGTATTTTTATTTGTTCTTCTCTATACATTTAATGCATGTTCATGATAGCGATAGGATAAAGTTTTAGCTACACTCTTGTTTTTTTTCTTCTTTTGTTTAGCATCATCCTTCATGCTCTCGTTACCTTCGTGTTCATTTCATCCTCATCAATTTGTTTTTTTATTTATTTTCAATATTAGTTTATGCACTAGATTTTACTTAAATTCATTACCATTTGAATAAGTTTTTTTTTCTTCTCTCTTTTTCTCTTTCTCTCTTTCTCATTCCTGTACATTTCTCAATATAAATGTACCATATAATAGATGAATGTTTTGGCTATAATTTTGTTTATCGTGTGTTTTGTTTCTTTTTTTTTGTATCTCCATTTATTTATTAATTTTTTTTAAATAATTTTCTTTTCTTGTTAAATAATAGTTCTCAAATGTATTCTCATCATTAAATTTCATAATAATTCGTGTTGCTTTTTGTTTGTTACTTTGTAAGAACACCAATGAAATAGTAAATTGTTTTTGTTTAAATTTTATTTTGCGAGATTTTCACGAGTGGTGTTTACTTGGTTTTTTTTGTATCATGTTTGTTGTTAGTTATTGTTTTGTCATATAAATATTGTGAAAGTCTACAATCTAAATGAAGTCATTAATATCAGATGATGCGAATATGTTGTGTTGTTTGTTGATTTCTTCTTCTTTTTTTCATTGGATTTGCGACGAGATGTTTAAAGAGAATTTTCGTGTAGCAGTTGAAACTTGCATATATTTTCAATTTTTTTCTTTTTGCAATTGTATTCCGTTGTGTGTAGATCTTTCTCTATGTCACTGGATTGTTTTTCTTTTTTTTGTATTTTCATCTATTTATCTGTTGCATCAATTTTCTTTGTGTTCTTGATCGCAAGAGGATTGTTTCATTTTGTGTATCAATTATTATAAAAGTTAATTAAATTCACGTATATTGTAGTATTGTTTCATTGCATTTCGAATATGAAATGTTCACAGGAAAAAATAAAGGAGGAATTGTCATAATAAAATAGCTACGATAAAAAAAAATATTTATACCATAATGAATAATGATGAACGACTGTTGCACAATTTGATTTTCAAAAACAATTTCTTTTTTCCATCCGTCTTTCATTACTTCTCTACTGAATTCGGTTCAAACAAAAAGTGGTTTGCTCGATTGGCCGAAAATGGCCAAACAAACAAAAATTAAGAGATGATTTCTAGACGCATTAATTATAATAATAATATTTATATCCACAGAATTTATAATCAGAGCAGAATCGGGGGGGCAAAACAATAAAGTCGCAATAGAAAACAATTCTTTCTTTCTTCTTTTCTATTAGTATATTTCTCTCTAGCTCTCCCTCCCTCTCTCTCTCTCTCTCTCTCTCTCTCTCTCGCTTTCTGTCCCAGTGTACGCGTGTTTGCCATTCATTCATTCGTGAACTTAGATAAATACTTTTGCTAAAGCATCAGCACCAGCGCTAGCGATGTATGGACGTGATGGATGAAATGCAACATCGAAAATGCTCTCGTCAAATTTCTTTCGGTGAGCGGTGATCTCCTGCACACACGTTTTATTATCAAAATTCCATAGCCGTATCGAACAATCATGCGAACCGGATAATAAATAGAGTCCATGGGCATCGATTGCCAAACTAGTTACCGGTTCTAAATGAGCAACCATTGAATGTAGCTGCGCACCAGTTATATTATCCCAGAAACGAATGTGACGATCTTCGTGCGCTGTTATTGTTACGGGTAGTGTTGGATGGCAAACCACTTTGTTTATGAATTTACCACCATTGCCATTTGTTTCTTGTGTGGTATCAAATTTGACTACGATTTTGCCACTTTCTGTGTCATAGATGATGCAGGCGCCGTTATTGTATGCCACCACTATTCGGTCGGGTTCATCGCGAACAAAATCTATTGATGTTGGTGTTGCATCGGTTTCGGTGCCGGTGATTGTGTTGAGTAATGTTTTTGGTGACCATAATTTTACGGTGCCATCGGCTGAACACGATGCTAAATGGCCTTTGTCTGGATTAAAAGCCAATCCCCAGACGGCATCTGTGTGACTGGTGAGCGTTGAGTGCAACACAGATTCGTCATAACTATCATATGGATCGATATTCGAGCCGGGTATGTTCCAACAGATGATCGTACCATCCAAACCGCCCGAGAAGCATTGCTCGCCATTCGATGACATTGCCAGACATAGTACTGGCGATGTATGTGCACGGAACGTATATAGTGGTTCGACGTCTAAGCCTGTGGTTTTTTTGGTGGGCGCAGTTTTATGCAAATTCCACAATTTCAATGTGTGGTCCTCGGACGCGGTCACTAAAACCGAGTCCTGTGGATGAAATACTAGTGCACGCACGCCATCGAAATGCGATCGAAGTGTGTATTTGGCATTCCATGTTTTCCTATACGATGAATCTTTAGCGTTGCCCACATCGTAGGCAGTTTCTGCATCATTGTTCACGGTCAATTGTGCTAGCTCACCCAAGCCAAGCGATGCGTCGATATCATCATCCTTAACACCACCCAACGATCGTCTCACATCGTTTGAAAATGTTTTGCCCGGTGCATTAGCGTCTTCGCCTTCGGTGAGTGAATTTAATTCGTTCAACACTTCTTCAGCTTCAGCATCAACATCTATGGAAATAAAATGATTGCGAGTGATTGAGCAAATAGATTGGAAAAAGTGGTGCTTTTCTCGTACAACATGTTTATGAATTTCTTGTGAATGAAATTATAATAATGGGATGTCGGATGTGTGTTTTGGAAATGAAAACTTACCATCATGCATAGTGATTCCTTTGGCTTTGCGTTTCGTGGTTTTAACATCGCTTTCATCGCCTACGACCATATCCAAATCATCGGATATGCCATCATCGTCTGACATCTCAACGTCGGCCGTGCCCAGAAATTCAAAATTGGCCATAACTGCTGCCTCTGAATCGAGTATCATTGCTTCTGCCATTGATGCTTGCTGCTTTTTCGCTGGTGTTCGTCGTCCCTGTGAATCACTAGCGCGCTTAGTACCTTCGTTAGCGATTACATTTGGATTAATGTTTTCCTCTTGCTCTGAACCGTTGGTCAGACCGAGCAACGAGCGTACACGGTTTGAACGCACATCAATGATGGTGTCGGTGTAGCCAATCTCTTGTAAATATGAACGTAATAGCTGCCTGCCCTGTCGCCAGGTTACATTTGACACTGAACTGAATGGAGCTTCCGAATCGGGTGCAACTTCATTTGTGATGTTCGGCTCATCGGCCGGTGCACTGACTTCACTCAGCGATGGTGGATCGCAACCGTATTTCATACGATGGACTTTAGCGCGCTCTTGAACCAATGCATACTCTAACATTTTGATGCGGCGAATTAAATCGGATTTAAGTGATTCTTGACCTTTGCGTTCACCTAATAGTACGGCAATTTTTGCTTGTAATTCCGCTCGATCCACATCCCATTGCGATCGCTCGATTTCGAATCGTGAAAATTCGTGCTGGATGAAATGAAGCACACCCGGAATGGTGTAAATTTGCTCATGGGAATTTGCGTTATTTGATCCATCGCCTTGCTTATTCAATCCTCCAATTGAATTGCCGCCGCCTAATTGTGATGAATTCGTTACACCGCCTAGTTGTGCCGAGCTATCATCCATATTTACGTCAATTTTGCCCTGTATCGTGGTCGTCTCTTCGAGCCTTGCAGCTACACCAAGATAAGCAAGTATCAATTTCACTCACACTGGATTCGCGTCGTTTGTTTTATTTTTTCTCTCACTTCCTCACACACATACACTCCACTCCTGTACGTAACTAAAATAAAATTTTCTCTCCGGATAAAATGATGGTTTGGGCAGCTCACATTAATGCGATAAAATGCTTCGATTGAGGTTTCAAATGATTATTGAAATAGGCATTTGACTCGGAAATTATGCATTCGTTGTGACGGTGAAAAAAAACTTTTTTTTTGCTTGCTTTGCTCCGATTCGATGGTCCACTACAGATGCAATTTGACAACTACGCTCACAAATGCAAATGGACTTGGTAAACAAGTATTTATGGAGATAATTTCATGTAATCGAATCTCGTATTTTTTGTTGTTTTTTTTCGCTTCGGTCGCCTCCAATCGATGAAATGCACTAATTTCGCTTTGTTGTTGTCGATGACAAATTAAAATAATAAAAATAACACACGATGAAAACCACACCTAAACTTATAACAATACTTTCTCTTCACTGCTTTCAACCAAAATGGTGAGAAGAAAAAAAAAACAAGGTACGAGTGGTGTTTCGGTGCCAATGAAAGTCAGCGTATATAGCCAATCCAATCAGTCAGATTTCATGAACTAAAAAAATGGTATATCTGGCGCTGGACGTCTCTCTTTTGTCCGCATTTAGCAATTCACAGCAAATTTTCCGCAGTTCACCATTTAGCGAAACGCGTTCATCACTTGATTTTCTCCACGACAACAAATTTTTTTTCGCTTCAATCGACAATTTTCTGTGATACGATTTACAAATAACACGAACCCAAGCCCACAGTCCGATTCTTATGTCTTTGTTATTTTTTTTTCTCTCTCTCTTCAGAATGATTGAATCCTTTGCAGAGCAGACATTTTTTTTGACTAGCACACAGAGAGAAAAAAAATCAAGATGGCCACTGCTTCTCGTGTATGGAGTTTGATTCGTGACCTGTGTACACTTCGTCAGACACTCGCGGAATTCGGAATCAATATATTCAATGCCTTGAACTGTCAAAGTCGTTCGAACTGTCACTCTGTGTAGCTGTCTTCGACCGAGAGCGACGAACTACACAAAATACACACAGACTGCAATTGAAAATGTTTTCGCTGGCGTGTAAAAGAATTTCCAATTTAAATCAATTGCAAAAAATTGCTTCATCCAATTCGATAGGTGCAATTAGAAATTGCTCTGTCGTTGACAATACACCAAGAGATGAAGAAAAAGGTAATTGCATTATTTGTGTGTGTGTGGACAAAGTGAGGTTAGGTTTTTACACTGTGAAAACTAAAATTCAAATGCAATTTTTGGAATTTTTTTGTTTATAGAATTTCGGGTGTTGAACTTGAATCCAACAAAAGATGCCGATATCATACGGAGACGAAGACAATTCAATGCCAATATCACGGATCATCGGTATGTACTCTATTGTCTCGAACATTTTTCAATGTGAAACTGATTCCACCTACATTGATTAACAGATCGAAAAAGATGAGCGTGAGGCAGAAATGGGGCAATGTGTGGCCAGGACCAAGATCGTTTCATCCATCAACGGTGCCACTTCCGATACGTCAAGGATATCTTGTTCCGAAAGACAATAAACGGCCAGCACCTGACAAGTATGCCAACGCTGAGCTTATGAAAATTCCCAACTTTTTGCATTTAACACCGCCAGTCATCAAGCAACAGTGCGAAGCGATCAAAAAATATTGCACTCCATGGCCGGCTGGTGTGGAAACAGACGAAAAATGCGAAAAACACTTTCCAATTGAATTCATTTCAACCGATTACTGTCACGGTTTGCCAACGATTCGCAACCCACTATCACGGATTATATCACTTCGCGTAAGTTGATCATCCATATCATAACTTCATGTGAAAAAAAAACTCAACAAATTTCTCTTCTTGCATTAAAGTTCAAACTGTCTTCGTTGCCCCTGGACACGCATGCAAAAGACAAATTCCTACGATTGGTCGACAATCGATACGATCCAGAAACAGATATGGTTACCATAACCGTCGACCGTTGCCCGACGCGCAAACAAAATTTTGAATATGCACAATACTTGATGACAGCCGTATTCCACGAGTCATTCATTGTTGAGCCATGGGAATCGCTAAAAGTTGAAGCCGACATGGAATATTACGATTGGCAAAATAACAAGTCCAAAGAAACCACCGAAGCGATATTGAAATGGGGAAAGCCAAGCAATGAACCAATCAAATCGACCGATGGTTTTGCCGAGAGTGTCGAGAGAATTTTCAATGAAGGCGAAAACGAACCAAACCTTCAACAATACAAAGAGGAAACGCTGAAATTGTTAGAGTTAAAAAATTAAGAATAATTAGCAAAAAATTCTGTTTTTGTGACCAATAAACGTTTTAATGAAATTGCTCGGCCGTTTTAATAGTACTACAAATTGTTTTTTGACACTTTGACGCAACATAACCTCAAAATCATTATTTGTTTACATCAACCTCGCAAGACAACTGAAACAGTAGAAGCTTATATTTGTATCGGGGAGAATATTAAATAAAAAAATGTCAAATTTAGAACTGAAAACGACGGTAGATTGTAAGCAGGGATCAGTGAGAGCGGTACGATATAACGGTAAGCATTTGTATTTGAAAAAAGAACTTAATTCCCAAAATTAGATGTTAGAGCGGCTTTTAAACGTTTACATTTTCATATTGCAGTCGATGGTTCGTATGCAATTACATCAGGATCGGATAAGAAAATCAAACTCTGGAATCCACAAACGGGTCTAATGCTTAAAACATACGGAGGACATGCAAATGAAGTGACAGATGCCATCGGCAGCTGCGATAGTTGCCACATATTGAGCGCTTCACTAGACAGATCAATTATTTACTGGGATGTGACCACAGCTCAACCACTGCGTCGGTTGCGCTGTCATGCTGGTGGTGTGACTTGTGTGGCATTCAGTGAAGATTCAAATGTGGCTTTATCAGGTAATCATTTCGCATTTCAACTCTTTTTTCAATGATCTAATCGATTCCGGGTTGAAAACGACTTTTCAGGTGCTAAGGATAATTTAGTGATGTGTTGGGATATTCGCACTCGAAAGTTGGAACCAATTCAAACGATGAACGAAGCAAAGGATTGTATCACAAGGATCATTGTAAATGAATTTGAAATTTTGGTTTCGTCACTCGACGGATGCATAAGACGATATGATTTGCGAAAGGGTGAACTAACTTGTGATGATGTCGGCGAACCAATTGTTTATATGGTGAGATTTGTTGAGACAAAACCACCAAGATAGTGGAAATACTGACATTTGCGTTCATTCTTAGGCACAAACAAAAGACACCAAATGCACTCTGGTCGCATGCAGTGATAATGTACTAAGACTATTAGATAATGATAATGCCGAATCACTGGCTACCTATCGTGGACACAGAGCTGATGATTTCCAAGTTGAATGCGGTATTTTAAGTAACGATTCGCAAATCGTGTGTGGATCTTCGAACGGAGAAGCGTTCATTTGGGATTTGGTGGACGAAAAAGTTATTTCAAGGCTGTCAATAGGTAAGTATTGCCGAAAAAACAACAAATTCAAATGATGAAAGTAAATAACATTTGCTTTTATCCGCAGGCTCCGGTGTAGTGCATTCATTGACTACACATCCAACAACCGACGACATCATGTTCGCCAATAAAAGAGAGTTTCAACTATGGGGACCGATAGACTAATTCCAGTATTTTTCAAGAGAATATTGAGAACTTTTTATTTTTTAAGAGAATTTCAACAACTGTTTCATTATAATAATAAATCATTCGAAAAAAAAGATATGAAAAAGAGACAATTGAATATTACGGTTGTTCAACATCTCGAATTCATTTACGAGAAGGGAAAATGGTGGAGAACTCGCCTCTGTAAAGGCCTTTCAGAGTTTTGTGAATGTTCCAATCAACGACCACTTTCAATATTTTATTCACACTCGTTTGATCTGGTGTCATGCCCAATTCTTTGCACAGCTTGTTGTTGAAGGTTTTCCTGCAAATAAATCCGGCTCATTATTCACCATAAACACAGTGTAACAAAGTAGGGCGCAACTCGCCACTGAAAGACTCTATGCATTAAAATCGTATCGTCAGTCTACTCAGTTGCGGTGTTCTTCAGATTCAATTTGATAAACTTAAAATCATCGATTTTTAACTTAATTTCTCTCAATTTGACACATAGCATGATTTTTAGGATGGCTCTCCAAATTTAACAAAGTTTGTGTAATTTGATGCGACTCTTTTCTGAATTTTAATCTGTCGACAGTTGGTGGGTATATTTGACATTTTGCCTTCACACATTCAATGTACAGCTTGACATAGTAAACTAATTGTAGCTTAAGTGATCTCATTTTATAGCTACATCTTTCAGATTCATGGTACATTTTTTTGCTTATAAGTCATTCAGTCGATGACATCGACTTGAAGTGAGAAATTAACATGGATAAAAATGTCAAAAAGAGCGCAGATCGACAATTTTCTTGCTATTTTGCATTGAGCACGAACCATACCGCGATTGAATATTCACAGATTAAAAATCATAGTGTGTGTTAAATCTCTTCAAAAAAAACCTAACTTAAAATTATACATGATTTAATTTATTTCAAACTCACTCAGTTGGATTCTCCCAAAAATGAACCTCATTGTACGATTTGGCCACCTTTCTCGTTGCTTCAATTATTTTACAAGCGTTTCCAAAGTTGTTGTCAAACGACATTTCTCCGGCTATGGAACAAACAATGCACAATGATTAAATTGAATCAAAAGTTTAGTTGAAAGTTAAAAAAAGTGATAAAAACCCATACTTATTCAGTCAAAATACGGTTCCAAAATGTTTTTTTCTTCCGTTCAATGATGCGTGTGTGAAAAATATGTCTTTTGCGCGTACTTTGTCTTGATTCCGCCAAACACTTTGTTGTTTCGAGTACAATCGTTGTGTAAGCGCTGTTGTGTCTACAAAATTTATTCTATTTTCCATTCAATTGTGATAATAATCAAAAGAAAATAGTTTCACTTGAATTGTGCGTTGTTGGTTCTTTCCAAAGAACGTTCCAGTCAAATTACATTGACAATATAAGTGTTGTTGCACTTATGATTTGTAGCCGGCAAAATCCCAGCAACAATTCTTCACAGTAAACAAACAGTAAATTGTCCATCTAATAACAATCATCTCATTGTTCATGCTGCTGATGTCAACTCTCTCTCTGAGTAAATGAGCAGAGAGCACACAGTTTTCATAAGTATGCAATGGCACATGAAGTAGAACCCCCTTTTTTCAATAATAAATAAATGGAAACAAAAATAATAAAAATGGATCGAAAGCAAAAACACAGCAAAGATTTGATTTGAATTTGATTTGAATTTGAAAATTCGAAAACGCAATATTTTGTGACGACAATTGAACGCATCCACTCGGTCAAGGAGAAGTGAAATCGAAGCGACGCATTCATTCCATTCTGACGTTTCATCCAGTGACGATACTAATGGTTTTGTTTATTTTGCTCTCATCAACATCTGTCCTCAAAATGTTGATGGAATACGGTATATTTCGTGATCAACATGCAAGTGAATAATTCCAATCAAACTGTTAATCGCTGGAGTGAAGCACCGTGTTCGATTTAAAGTGCAAATTTGCATAGTATCCGGTGAAATAGAGTGTACAAAAGACATTGAGTAAACCATAAATTTTTTGGATAAAAAAAACACTGCGTATTTGATGTGTGTGTGTTTCCTTGTCGTGCTTCCTACATCCTTCTCACTTGCGCCACCGTCAATATTTACATAGTTCGCGCGACATATTTGACTTTGTAACACCAATACAATCACAGTGGATATTCGCGAATATTGCGCGCATCGGCATAACAATTGAAACGCACACTTGCCCGCACACATACATACGTGCACGGGACGATGTGAAACGTGTTCGGATACGGCGTTTAGAAAAGGAAACAATAAATTATACGCAGTTAAATTCAGCAGGCAATAACATCGTCGTCATCATCATCAACATCATCACCACCAAATCGTATCGGCACGCAATTTCGACGGATGCGCTTCACTGTGTATCCGTGTGTGTTTGTGTGCTGTTTTTGTTATTTTTTCATTTCTCTGTGATTCATTTCGCAAGCGTGTCATGTTAATGTAGTTGAGCAAACAAAAGCATATACACATACGCATCTTGCTCGGTGCAGAGCATAAAAAGATTTTTTTAATGCGTCATACAGGTGCAAGTTGAATATAGTGTAAAACGCAACGGAGAGGAAGAGAGACATCGACTAAAGGCAAGGATAATAGTATAATAATCATAAGACGTGTAAAATAATTGCCACTGTGTCCCCGTGAATGCATACACACACACACACAGAGAGAGAGAGAGAGAGAGTGGGCAAGCGAGAGACTTTGGAAAATTAAAGACGTTCGAAACGCGAAACTAAAAAACAAAAGGAATCGGCCAACTAGTCGAACCAGCGCACGGCAAAACGAAACAGAGTGGAAAAGAGAGAATTAAGAGAAGAACGTACGCATAACATAAAACATTGCATAAAACAACGACGACATAACAAGGAGAACCAGAAGGCTTTTACCATACGAATGATCGTATAAAACGTAGCAACGGTGAACGAGCGACAGAGCAAAACTGCAACTCGATTAATGGCATCAAGCAATAGCGAAAAAGTGCAGCACTAAATAAAAACGCGAATCAAATGAAAGACATACACACACGAAACAAAAGGCAGCAGCAAAAGCGGCAGCAGGCAAAGAGGCGAACAGCGACAACAAGAAGAAGCACAGTGCCAGCATTCATCGAGTGCATCAAATAAGTGAACTGCATTTCGATACATTCAATTCAAGTGGTTAACTCGTGAAGTTTGCGCGCGCTAAAACACGGATTGTTTCTAGTTCTCTCTGTCGAGCAAAACAACAAAAAAAAATTGGAAGAAAGAAGAAATAATGTCGGCCTCCACATCAACATCATCATATCTTGCTGCAGTCGCATCTCGTCCACCAACTCCATTTAATTGTGATGACGAAATTGTGAAATTGTTTCCATTAAAAAGTATTTCGGATGTGGTACGTTTGTTTCAAGTGCATTTGGAAACGGCAAAAGAGCCCGATTTAACGTTGCTCTCCATTGTGACGGGCATCATTGAAAATACATTGACTAGTCATGAGTTGACAGGCAAGTGCAATGCAAACTCATTCGCAGCCAACGCTGACACTGCAACATTGAACAATAACAATGCAGAACCAACGAATAACAACAGCAGCAGCACCGCTGTTGACGCTTTGACCGAAACCAAAACCAAGGTCAAAGTGGAGGAGTCAAGCAATCCAATTGACACATCAAATGCAATCGGATGCAGCAATTTTCCCGTGGTGACATTTGAAACGGTTAAAAATTTGTACGAAAAATTCATTAAAATCATTTCATTGATTGGACCGTGTAAACGCATCGGCGCAAAAGAGGTGAAAAAATCCAGCCGCTCAAATGCAACAACAACACCTGTCTACGCAACAAGGGAAATTATTAAGCAAGTTTCGGATGTTATATGGAATTCATTAATTCGAAGCACGTACAAGGATCGTGCACATTTACAAAGTTTATACAGTTATTTGGCGGACAATAAATTGGATTGTTTCGGTGTGGCATTTGCCGTTGTTGCTGGACTTCAACAGTTGGGCTATGACGATGCTCATTTGGCTATATCGGAAGACCATGCTTGGGTGGTGTTTGGAAAAACTGGCGAGGAAACAATTGAAGTTACCTGGCATGGAAAAGGTGCGTTTAATTGTCCTTTTTTCTGTTGGCGGTGAATTTATAAACTTTTTTTTTCGTTAATTTATTCAACGATATTTTTACGATTGAATTATTGTTATTGACTTGCAGGTGCTGAGGACAAACGTGGTCAATCGGTGACGACGGGCTATGAATCGCATGCATGGCTTTATTTATCTGGGAATCCGGTCATCTGTGATAGGTTTATTGAGGTTGGTGCTATAGTTTCTTCGATAAATCCATCATTGAGCATGACCAGTGCATGCTTGGAAGTGGCCGAACTACAGCAACAACTACTCTGGCTGCTTCATGACATGAACCATCTGCAGCGATATCCAATGGCGCTGGGGTGTTTAGGTATGAACAGCTCTATTCTTTACAATACATTTATTAACATAGATGTGATAAAGGGAGATTTAAAATTCAAATTAGATGAAAAAATTAAATTATTCAACTATTTTAGACAAAAATTTCATTTTCACGGAATTTCAAATAACTAATTTTGTTTATTAGGCGAACTTGAGGAGGTCCAAAAAACACCAGGACAACCATCTTGCTTAGAATTATACCAAGCGGCTGTTGAATCAGCTCAAATCCACTACAAAAATCATCATGTGTATCCGTACACATATCAAGGAGGCTATCATTACCGGCAAAAACAGTACAAAGACGCATTTTCCGCATGGGCAAATGCTGGCGATGTGATACGATTATTTATTTATTCGCGTGACGATGAAGAAATCTACAAGGAATTTTTGGACATCGCTAACGAGCTCATACCGCACATTATGAAAATGGAAAGCTCTGGACATTCAGCGAAAAGCATACTAAGAGATCCACATTGCTTTGCAAACTTGCTGAGGTATGATTGTTGAGATGTCTTTCGTGGTTTTTTACTTCAGCATTCAGATTTGTTTGAACATTCAAAAAACTTAATAAAATTCAATATTCATTCTCTTCAGATTCTACGATGGAATTTGTTACTGGGAACAGGGTTCGTTAACGCCCATTCTTCATATCGGATGGGTTAAACCGCTGGTAACGACGATTTCTCGGTTTGACGGTGAGATTCGATCTCAAGTGATAATCCACTGTGCAAAAGACGAAGACGACGTAAACGAGGCAAATACATCTATTCGATCGGAGAACAACAACAATGACGTTTCAATGGCGCCCAACAATCCGGATTCAAATGACAAAAAGCCAAAAAATGGCGATGATTCAAGTGACAAATCAGAAACCGTTCGAACAACATTGGTCGAAGCACTAACAGCTGCATGTGGTGAGAAGATTTTGAATCCAGATTTTCTTCTGCAGGGCGGTGGAAAGCCATTTGCTGAGTCGCAAGTAAAATCCGAACGCTATGATGAGAGTGAGAAACAACTTTTGCTCTTGGCGCAAACATCACCGCGTCACGGAGGATGTGATGAAGCATCGGCTGAATCCAATGAGAAACATTCGAATGAGGTGAAAACGGAACCAAAACCCGCTGCTGCTGATGATGAAAGTAAGGCAACGATACCATCAGTTGGTCCCGTATTCAAGGAAACAGCCGATGATGAAATAATCATTCCAAAACGACCCGAAATCACTCTTTACAGTCAGAAAATGAAAGGATTGAAAGACTTGCTGCTGGCCGAAAAGCTGAACACCCATGCGATATCACTGCAATTGACCGCACAATCACAAGTGCAAGTGGCCGGCAGGAAGAGCAGATCGATTGGTGCCATAAACTATGCAACAAGCACGAAACGGAGTCGACGTGAATAAACATCACCGCAAAGCATAAATTGAAAAAAAAAAATGAAATGAAACAAAATAATTCCGTAGCAAAAACAACCATTAAAAACCTTTTTTCATATTTTCTTCAATTGATCTATAAAAAAAAATTGCGCAAAAAGAAATGTCAACAGTTAATTAGTTCCACCAGAAATGGAACAATCAAAAATTCTTAATGGAAAAGCCTGTGATTCAAAGAAAATAATATTTTTTAATATCACAACAAGAAAAAAGGAGGAAAAAATATGAACCTTTTGTCAAATATCACATGAGTGTAATGAGCCCATTTTTTGAAATTTATTTAATTTTGTACACAAAAAAAGCGTGAGAAACGATTGGTAAACAAATGGTTTTGGGTTAGGAAATTGAGTGCGCCGTATTTGATGGCAAATAGAATGTATATTTCTGTTATGATATTGTTGGCTTTTTGATGCAGTGCAAATACGGTGAAGACACAAGCGCCGTTTTGCACTGTTTCTAAGAATGAATTTGTTTATTTTCCAATACAAACCGAAAGTGAGAGATGAGTGCTATATTTATATGGAATGGAATAAGTTATTGTTAAAGGATTGCATTGAAAAAGAAAGTGTTGACATTTTTTTTAAATTAATTTAATTTATTTTTGGTACAACTGAATGATGAAAAAAGCGATTGGGATAGGGAAATGAGTAAAAAAATTTTTTTTTCGATTTTACGCTTTCAATTTTATTTTACGTAATATTTTTTCTGCAAAATACACAACGAACGATTTTGTTTGTTTCTTTGAATCATTTTCTTTTAATCATGTCAATCTTTTTTTCTTCTGAAATTTGAAAACAACTAATGAAGTGCATATATTTCTAATGAGTGACATATTTTCGTATTGTTGACATTTGTTGAACCCATTCTCAACGCGCATTTAAAGAAAAATCCACTGTTAATTTTATCTGCAATAAATAGTCTCTGTGTAGTGCAACCACTGGAATCAAAATAAAATAGATGTGTTAATTCTCTGCAAGAATAATTACAACAAAATAATAGTACAATAGACGGGTAAAACAAACAACAACAACAAAACAGGTTTTCAAACAGACAGCAAAACTGAATCTAATTTCTTGCCATGCTGAAAATAATCAGTCAGAATCCCATATGAATCAAATAATCTCTGATTTTCCAATGTTTGATATATGTTTTAGATTGACAAAAGTAGATTTTATGTGCAAATATTTATGAAAACAAACCACAATTTAATCTGAATGTTAAACACTCATAATGAAACAGAACGGGAAATAATCACCGGAAAAATAAAACAATAATTGAATCGCTGCGGAAAAAGTCCGAGACTTTTATCGAAATGTTTTCGTATTGTGGACAATTTTCGTATATAACAATTATTTTTGGCTGAATTAAATTCATCGTACACAAAAAGACACTATGAAACGTCATTACTCAAAAACGCCTCCATGTACTGTCCGAATTTGGCGTTCTAGTCGTGATTGTAGAACAACGTAATTCTTCTTTTTATTGTATGCGACGAATTCAAGTTCCAAACTTCTGTTCCTTGCGAAAACTGCGATAAAGTCTGTAATTTTTCTCAGCAGTTCAATTTTATTAACAAAAAACTAAAACTAAACAGAAACAACACAGAAAATAAAACCCACACAGAATTCCCTGACAAACAAAAGTCGTATGCATTCACTTCCTTGGATTTAAATACAAACGATGTATTTTTAACATATTTATTTAGATAATTAATTTATTTTCGGACCCAAATATCTTTTAATGTTTGCTTTGAGCAAAATTCCATTGTTTTAATTCTCAATTCCGTGACTTGTGCATGTAAGTTATTATCACAGCTTAAGTTTTAATCAGCAAGTGCTTTTTTTCGTTGTTTTAAACAATTTGGTTTTATTTTGTGATTTTTAATTTTTTTCACACTCCTTCATTTTATTTATTATTTTTATAAAAGAAAAAAAGGAAACCGACGCGCATTTCAAAATACTTTTCAAATGAAATAAATCTATATTTTTATGTAAAATTCTTATTTGTGTTGTATTGCAAGACAGAAACAAATATAATCTCTCTTGATGTGCTTTTAGAAGTATTAGAAAAAATGTACAATCCAAAATAAATCTGAATAAATGAAGCAATAGAAATAAATTCGAATGGAGTCTTTATTTATGGAGAATTAGATGCATTGAATGGTTTGATTCAATATCTCCATTTAAACCTCATTTATAGCGAATACCCTGCCCAGCTGTGGAAATTTGTTCAGTGGTCAGCGACTGTAGATTTGATTCAATTACAGAGGAATTCCAGAAAAATTTTCCTCGGATGACAAAACCATGTTTTTATGTTGCGAAACTTCTGCCAATAGTCAATTTTTCCAAACGGTGAGTTACCTGTCATGGTGCTGTGAGAAAGAAGGAAACCTGCTAATTCACTCATTTGCCTAACCAAGTTCATCTCACCTGCGTGAATGGTCTGGTGAAAATTGAAAGAAATTCTCAAATCAAACTCCGCTTTTTTACATTTATTAGAATAAACAAGTTTTATTTATTTTCGCATCCTTACGAAGTGCTTATAAAAATGTTATATATGTTAATGCTATGCTTAAATTGGTGTAAAACGAGAACATAAAATTGATCTAATTTTGTGAAATCTATGAGTTGATTGATTTTTATTTTATCTGTTTTGATTTAATGATTAAAAATAAACATGTGTGCATCTATTACTAATTGCGCAAACACGTGAAATCATCGGCGGCATTGGCAATTGTGGAAATTGCATGATTTATTTCGAATGTTTTGTGCGCAATTCTTTGTCGACTTTTTCCGTGATTCGGTCTGAGCATGAAATGAATCATTGAAATTCAAAATCTGAATTCTTATGAATAGGCTTAATGGAGCTAAATTAAGCTATTGTCTAAATTGCTTCTTTGCTGGTTTCATTTGGTCAGAGTTCATTACATTGAATAAGTTTTTTTACTATCAATTTTTTTTTCAATAAATTCCTATGAATTGTTACTACGTTATTTGATTATTATTCATGTTATACTGTGTGAAAATGTAAGTAATTTTGACTGGGAACCGAAAAGGACTTCATTCTAATGAAAATTCAAATCAAAAACTTGTTTTTTTTAATTTAACATTAACTTTGTTATGGGTCATTTTTGCCGAATTCATTAATTTTGTTTTCATTTTCCATAGAAAATACTTAGAAATTAAACATTTACACTTTTTTTTATTTACAACTTAAAGAGAAACAGAAAAAAAACCAATCGAGCAAAAGAAAAGTAATAATTAAGTTAAATCCAGATCGTGATTAAAACCTAATTTATGTAACAAATCGATAAAACATTTCCTGTTGATTTCATTTCAAGTTTCTTTTTTTGGCATTATTTCAACTATTTTGCATGCAAATCGCAATGCTTCAGCTAATGCAAGTCTAACTACTATGTCCTTAATCGATGCTTGTTACTAAATATGTTAAACTTATTCAGGTATTGAATATGAAATAAATAAAATCTCTTTTTCTCTTGAAACGACAAACATTGTTTTCTTTTACGTAAAGGCTATATGTAACGTAAGTTAATATCTTCAATTGAATTCATACAAATGCAGAAAAAAAACGGAATTTAATGTAAAGGATATAAAATAAGACACTAGTTTCATCATGTTTTGAATTTGTGTTTGTCAGGAGTACGGTGCACTAAATGAAGGCAGGAATTGTTTTGAAATTGATGGTTGATTTGTGCTGGATATTTTCCTCTAAAGGGATGATGCGACAAAATCCGAATAATTCTATTGAATTTGGGAATAATCCTGCAATGAAAAAAGAAGAAAGGTATTAGTTTTGCAACGAAACGAAGCATTTTTCTTATTTTGAAAGAAAACAAATTGAAAGATTTCAATAAGAAAGCCGATTTGCATCATACGATATAGTACACACCTTCAAATCAAGGTTTATGATTGCCTATCGATGGTTTGGAAGAACCATTCAGAGAATCGTCTAAGTTGTTGAACAGCCGCTTGACTCTCGTCCTGCAACCGCCGATTCTCTTCGGTCAATTTGCGTACGGCATGCTCCAGCGAAACTCGACGATTGGTTTCCTTTGTAATGCGATCTTCGAGTTGACATACTTGGTTTTGTAGATCGGGCAAGTTTGACTGCGTACGATTTGGTCTACCTGAGCCGGACGATGTCGATGATGTGGACGATAACGATTCATACGATGGTGAATTGTTGCCATGTTGTCGTTCGGTTTGATTGCCGTTCGCGGAGTTCATGATTGATGTCGGTGGAATGCCACCGGTTTCGTAATAATGTTTCTTCAAGCCTTCGTTAATCTGTGTGATTGCACTGTCAACCAAACTGCTCCAGTCGACATCTTTCGTATCTGGAATCAGTGGCAGCGAACGTGGTGGCACAAAATAGTCATTTTCTTTGTTTTTCTTCAGTTGATTATTTGCTGACACAGTTTTGTTGTTCAAATTATTATTGTTATTGACACCATTGCTGCCGGTCATTCTTCGTGGCGATGGGCTGTCTTCGTGAATGTGCAACACATTCTCTTCTTTCATTGGCGAACGTTGCATCGTTGACGATATGACAGTAGCTGGCCGAGCTGTTGTCAGAATAATATCCGAATCATTCACTGGATTCGATCCATTGGTTTTGGCCTTGTGCATCATTTCTGAGTTTTCAATCGTATTTTTGAGCTTCAAATCAGTCGGTAGGGGCACAGTGTGTGAACCAAGATTGATGCCTTCACGTGACCGTGATTTTTTACGCATCAGAAAAATATCATCGGTTGTGGTGACATTCAATGGCTTTAAGCCATTGTTTAGTGCCGCAATATTACCTAAACTATGACTATTTTGTGAGTTCTTCTGTGTTTGTGCTTTGATTGACTGCAAACCGCCATTGTGGAAATTGTCATCGTTGCTCGTCATATTGTAGTCGGGATTGATGAGTTTCATGAGATCCTCTTGCAACGTACTGTTTGAAAAATTTACACTATTCCGCTGTTGCAAATGACTTAGGTTGCGATTCGTTACACCTGGCCGTAGTCGAGCTTCGGTCAACGGTCGTGGACTGTTGTTTCGGCTGCTCGAATTCGATGCTGATGAAGATACAGTTCCATTGCCTAAAGGAGGAAAAACAGTTAGTTCATTTGCTCTCAATTCAAAATCAATGTTAATCTAAACTTACTTTTCGTCTTGTGCACGCTATTTGCTGTTGATGATCGTTTCAGCTGTGATAGATCCATATTTTGAATGCCATTGCTGAGTTCTTCCTCGTTACTCTTCCGCGACAAATTATAAATGGGTTCAATGGAGCAATTGTCGAGTTGACTACCTTCAGGTGATGTATTTTTCAGCATTGTTCTGGCGAGTTGCATCTCGTGCACTGCATCGCTGGAGCCATTTGAAATGATGGATCGTGGTGGTGGTAATTTTGCATACGTTGCCATTTTTGGATCGTGTACCGAAAGTGGTCGAGAGCTATTTAGTGGGACCGAATTTGAATTTGTTAGCTTTTGATGTTGTGCGTACTGTGGTGATTTTTGATAGCGTTGCTTCTGGTTCTTGTCATCTTCAGGTGCTTCAAGGATTTCATACCATCGGTCATCATTTGATGAGTGACCGCTTGATGATGATGTCAAAGTACCAGTGTGATCAAGACCGTTTCCAGCGATGAAACGCATTGCATTCGGATGATTTTCGTTGTTATGTGCGCCGAACGAACGACTGCTGCTTCCGGTGCCATAGCCAGAGCTATTGCTCGATCGTGGTGGCGAAAAATTCCGATCAAATCGACGATGTGATGAATGTGTAACACTCTTATGCTTTGGTGGCTTTTTCGCCGGTTCATCCAAATCGTAATCAATTTCATAGTTGATGATATTGAATTTGCACTGAGAATAGAAACAGCCTCGACGTGGTGAATGGTCTTTATGTGACTCTATAACGGTCACCGTAACTTGGGTGGAGGTTTTAAGTAGATCAACCATTTCATCGTGCGACAATGTGGCAACGGCAACTTTGCAAATCTCCACCAAACGATGTCCCTGTCGTAAACCGGCCGACCAAGCCTGTCCCTGTTGCTCTACTTGTGTTACAACGCCATCGGGCTGAACATGGAATCCAAGCTGACCCAATTGATTTCTACGCAAATTCAATTCAATCGCTCCACATCCAGGTGTAACGGCTCGCAGTCGTTCAATCACTTCCAATTGTTCATCCCGTTCGGCCGACTCACGCAGACTCAATGTAATGCATTCACTTTGATGATGATAGATTCGAATACAGAATCCATTCGTTGACCAACCCAAAATCGATCGGCACGGAGTGACAAAGACAATTTGCCGCGAACACTCTTCCATGAGTACGAATGTGTCATGTGAAATGCCCAAAAATGCATCAACAAACTGGCCGCCATCGTGTAAAATCACTTGCCAGCAAAATGCACCACGTTGAATGCCGCTTCCGTTGAACTTTGGTCGTTGCCGCTCCTTCTTCTTTCCGGCACTGAATATCGAAAATTTGCTGCCACTTTCAATCATTGTGGTTGTAATATAATTCGCTGCCAAATCCTTAAGATATTCCTGTCGTGTGCGCGTTGCCATCGTTGCAAACTTTTCACTTCGATGAGCCGCATTTTCTGCATTGATGATTTTCGCGAGCAAAAAGTCGGTGAATGATTTTCCCTTTGAGTAGATCGCATTCCCGCGAATCGGTGGTCCAAATACTGGGACTTCTTTCGATCGTGATACCGATACTTTGTACTGTGTGTGATCGGTGCATGGGTTGTAGGCGCGAACCACAACAAACACATGCTGAAATTGGCTGCGGATATTTTTTGGTGTGAACGGCAACGAGCCTGGCTCTTGGAACACAATGGTTACAATATCGTTGCCAATGTGTCGTTTGCGCAATAATTGCTGTCGATTGTTTGGTGTGAACGGCAGCATTGTGCTCACATGGAACATCACCTCGCAATCCTGATAAGTGGCGTACAGCGAGTGAGTGCCAGTCGAATCGGTTTTATTGTCCAATCCGGCTTTGTAATGATCGAATCCCTTCAGACAAACAGTTTTACCGATTGTTTGCAGGAATTCGGTGAACGCTGGTCCAGCTTCTTCATTGTTGTACATGTCCTCTTCGGTGCTTTGCCCAGCTCGACAGTACAAAATTCCGACTTTATACTTATTGGTCAAACCTTGTTCATCCAATTTCAGCAACTGTTGTTCACATTGTGATGTACTCACGCCCAACCGTAAGCTGGGCAATTGAATGTCTGGCGCAACATATTCAATGATATCTTTGGTTGTGGCCGGTTTGCCAACGCCACGTGTATTTGGAATCGCGTCTTCAACTACTGAACCACGAAGTGTAAGCAACTCGGATGTTCGTACAATCATTCGCACGAGATGCGGTGCATCTTTGGCGTCTTTCGAGTTTTCTCGTTCGTATTGTTGCTGCGGTGTTTCGGGTAGTTTTTCACGTTTAATTGATATCGCCACCGGACCAAGCTGTTCATCCATTCCAAACCAATTTTGATGCTCTTGACCAATGAAATACTTGCGATAGTATCGTGCTCCAGAGTCGACTGATTCAATGGGCCGCTGTGTACGTTGAAATGGGCAAGTGTTATCCTTCCATAGAGCTTCATTTGGTTCACTTTCCAAAATCGATACGCCATAAGCAAGCGCCGGACGATGAATTGCATTCTTTTGGCTCACATTATTCCCGAATCGGGTCAAACTAACTTCTCGCTCCTCTTCGCCGCCGATTTCATTGCGGAAGAATGGGCAGCTCTCAATCAATTCATTGCTTTGACCATCACCGTAATCGTCGACATTTTCATTTTGTGCCGAGTCCGGAGTGGATGATCTTGCGTTTAACATTGATGCAGCCGATGCTCCTGTCGTTGTGTTGCGTCGTCGGGCCAACAATAATCCACGTAATTTAGCCGCATAACCCAAATTAGCTGCTAATGATTGGCAATCATAATGGGCGAATGCTCGTCGTTTTTGTCTCTCTTCCATATCGGCCGATAGAGTGGATGCAATACTGCAATCTTCCAAAATACCGTTGCTCACCGATGTTGGATGTGCGATTGACATCGATCGTGTCTGTTTCGTTTGACCCCACAATCGTTGTAGTTTATTTCGTAGTTTTGGGCTGCCTCTATCAATACTATCCTCACTCAATGATTCGTTGATGAAATTCTGTTGTGTGTGCGTCGTTGTACTGTTAAGCACAGCACTGACTGTTGTGTTTGCTGTGTGAGCCATTGCTGCTGATTTAACGGTCGGTGGTTCAGCGACTTTGCCTTTCATGTATTCGACGGGACCAGGTGAACGTTGATCGGTGCCAATCACACCGAGAACAGCCGGCCGATAATCCTGTAGCATCGCAAAGAAGCTTTCGCTCGTACCTCGTGAATTTTTCGGTGGTGTTGATGCTAGTGCATCGATCGATCCATGTGAACCGTACTCACGACGCAATCCGGGCACTGGATGTGATCGTTCTGAATGCAAACCATTACCATTTGTTTGATTTCCATTTGTCGTTGCTTCATTGTGCATGAGCTCTAAACTCGAATTCGAGCGATACATATTGTCTGACCGTTGTTGCGAGTGCATTCGATGATATGCACCTGTTGCAGCAGCCGAAGATTGATAAGCGTTGCGCGCATTATTCATTAGGTGTCTTTCGTTGACCGAAGCGCGAGCCGTTAAGCCGGCACCAACACGTACACGTAACACATTGCTGTTGTAATATTCGACGGCGTGTAAAGCTCGTTCACGTGCACTGCCTTGTCGCGGCGGTAGATTATGACTGATATTGCCTTTGTTATTTGTGATATTGTTTATCGATGCTGCTGGTGATGTGGTTGCTGTTGCCGTAGCCATCGTTGCGATGGCAGGTGCTATATTTGCTGATGCAGGATTATTCATGGTTGACGCTGCGCTCATATTTACCGAGTTTGCCATTTTGGTTGGTGTTGACATTTTTCGTGGCGAATCGCCACATTCTGTTTTCCCACCAGTCATACCATTTTCAGGTGCCTGCAATGCAAAAAAAATAACCACATTAATTTGAATTGATCACATTCGGTTTTAATTTATATGCAAAAATTTATTTTTATATCGTTAAGAGCAGATGATTGTAAGTACCAAAGCAAAATGTACGAAAACACTTTTATATCTTCATTTTTATTCGCTTGAGAAGAAAAAGAAAGAGAAACTTCGTGTACAACAACGTCTTTGATACTTGACGGTAAATTCACGACTGAATCCCATAGCCAAGAAAATATTGACGTTTGTCCTAATAAAAGTAAAATACCAAAATGAGACAGCGATATATTAAATGAAATACAGACGATTTCTCTTCCTCACAGCAAACGATTCAGGAAAGAGCAAACAAAAGAAATTAGACAACACACATTTTCATTGAAATGTGCATGGCCATTGAGTGTTAGAGCTATGTGATGCGAGCCGAACAAAACAAGGAGAAGAACAGAAGATCCATTCCTTTTCACAAATTCAACGATGAAATAAAAAAATAGAAGAAAGAGAACGTTTCCTTCGTAGAAGTAAACGATCATCATTTATGACGCCCTTTTGTATTGCACCCGTACACAGTGTCGCTCTGTGTGTGGACCATTTCTCTCTCGCTCTCCTTTGAGATGCTCTTTCCTTTTTTTCGTAACGCTTCATTCTTCATTTTTTTTTCTACGTCTTCTCCACGCTGCGTTTTTATTTCATTCGTTCGGTCGTTTGGTCGGTCGTTTGGTCGTTCTTTCCAACGCACATACTTGAATTTCGGGTTCGTTGGGTAATTCACTCAAATTATAGTCTCTTGAACACAGAGCTCAAACCGGGCCATACTGTGTGCTCAAGTGAGAGAACACACTTGAGCTGAAGAAAGTCGATTTTTATTTTATTCGTTTCTTAAATTCATTCACTGTTGGCTATGGCATTGGCTCAATGTACAGTGTACACTACTTCTCCAGCAACCGAAACAAAATAAATGATTTTTGCTCACTTCGATGCATACATCAGCGGCTCTGTAAGCGGAATGGAGTTTGTTCTAAATTCAAAAAATGAATAAAAATCCGTTTTGAAACATCAAAGTCCTCCTAGTTCAATTGTTCAACGTTTTTCTGAAATATCACAATTTTTTTGTGTGTGAAATTCTCTATTTTCCGAGAAAAAGAATGGACTTTTGATCGGATGCCAATAAATTTTGTCGCAAGGTAACAATGTTGAAATGGCATTCGGAACACATATTATGCCAACCGTTTGTTGACCAAGAACAGTGAAACGATTGATAAGCACACTCTTTTGAACTTGTTAGGAATGAACAATTTTTTTTTGTGTCCGTCGTTTTGTTTTCTCATAGTTTTTTTTTGTTGCGGAGAAAAAAATAAAGTCATAAAGATAAAAATTGGTTGTGATGACGAAGAAACGCGAACCAGGATGTTTGAGAAGCGCCTTCGAGAAGAGCGTTCGAAAAAAAAACTGAAACCCATCTCAACGACTGAGCACATTTCCTTTTTAACGAGTACCCATTTTTTTCAAACGTAATTCCGAAGGCGTATTAATTCTACCTGCGACTCGGAGCAATAGAAAATTCGATATTAATTTTCCTCTTCCTTGGGTTTATTCAACTATGCATGTTCCGTGGTCGTGGCTCTTCGATTAATCGTACAAATATTTTGTGTGTTTATTAAATGTGTGGACGATTTTTTATAGCTGTGATGTGTTGCACCTGCTTCAATTATTGAATTATTGGAACATGGCTTCGTTGCAGTGAGAATGGTAAATAAAGAACATTCATCGACTGATTGCGCAGTTCCAGAGAGAAAAAAGAACAACAACGAAGTAAATCGTCGATATTAAACGTCAATGGTTTTTAACCACAAATCAAACGCGACCATTTTTATGATTTTCAGCTCAGGTGTATTTCTTAGTAAGAAATTTTCTTACTGTCGTCATTCGTCGATCAAACGATTTAATTCCCATCGCAGTTTCAATCGTCACTCCGAACAAAACGATTTATGGCAAGGAGAGTTTTTCCCAAAGAAATGCTGAGTTTCGTTAAATTCCCAAAGTCGGCAATCATCCTTGTTCTTCCCGTCAGGCACCAGCAACACACCGCATGTGTTTTTTAGAACACGTTTGAATAAATTATATGTAGAACTGCGCTATTATCAAAAATCGAAATGCTCTCTATAAAGTTGCGTCTCAAAGGCAATATTTATTAAATACCAATCTGGTGTGGTTTTTATCTATGTTTTTGATTTATTTTTGTTTAAATAAGCCCAGCTCAGAACATGCATTATATCGAAAGAAGAAGAAAACGTTGTTACAAGGTGAGCACTCCTAATTAATGCACTCCAACCGATGCGCTAGATCGATTTTCGAAACGAAGAGCCACTTTGAATAACGACGGTTTAATGAAAAGGATTTTTTTCGTTACAGATTAAAGGGTTGCATTCAGATTGTCTGCTATGTGTGTTTCTGATACGCTCAATTTTAATGGAGAAAAAATGAAAAAAAGATAGACGAAGACGATGTAACCGAGAGAAGAAGAAAACTAGTCGGTGTGCTTAGAAGAAGTAATGATCGTCGTTCTCATCGTCGATGCTCATTTATTGGATGCGTTGAGTGCATTAGACCATCGTTAAAATAGAAAAAAACGAACATTTTATGAATGGTTCAAGTGGCCATACCTTCCAACCGGTCGTTTTCATGCCGTTGCTGAATCGATCCGTTGCATTGCGTGAGTGCTTTGTCTATTATCAATTGACTTTTTCGGTAATAAAATCGGAGTTCAGATGAACGCGAGCGCACACACTTTCATTTCTAACGCCCCAAAGTCAGCAATCTTGCGGTGAAACCAAATTAAGATTAATTACACTGCATGAATTCGTTGGATCCTTTTCACAAAATCTACATACACTACCGCCACTAGTGCAATCATGCCACCACATTTCAGTTTTTTAATAATTTTGTTTATGTTTTAATTACTCTTGGCTTTTGAACGATTCTATACAAAGAGACTTAAATCGAATTTCACTTCGTCTCCTATCGTGTTTGTGTTTACACGTAAACGTTTCATCACATACTGAAATGAAATGCCTACTCAACAACACACAACACAACTCAACAGCACAGCACACCACGTCAAAACTAATACTGAATATGATATTTGCCTTTCGTTGGATTTTCGTTTGAGTTTCAGTGCTAGTAACGCACATATGTTCTAGATGTGAACGAAGCAGAAATGTGAATGGCAACGTTGCAATCAAACACACATACAACACTCTCGGCAGGGCAGACAGATAAATACCGACTAAACACATGATAATGAATTTTTGCTATCATAACATCCGTGCGAAATGTCGTTGCCGTTTGAACAACCCACAGAGCTGTCATCATGCATCATCCGCATTAATTCTGAATTCGGTTGCCTTAACTCGGTTCTACTTTTGAGTGAAAAAAAAACATTGCTGCCTCCGAATGTGGAAAAAATAAATGCAAAACTCCATGTACATTTTTGGCAACAAACATTGACACATGACAAATGTTGCGGTTGCAAATACTATTACTATCTGCATGAGAATTTTTCCTTTTTCCACCCGAAAATATGCACACCATATAGCAGACGTCACCGTTTTTCAGAAATGCATTTTATTTATTGCATAACCGAACAAATCGTTTGTAGTTTAGTAACATGACAGCGTTTGGTTTTTTTGCCTCTTACTCTCTTCCTCTCTCTCTCTCTAGACTTGCAATAATTTACGAGCATGTGAAATACGAACGGGAGCAAATATTTTTGCGCGATATGCATGTAATTGCGAAATTCCAATAAAATTATCGCATTGTTAGCGCGCGCATTTTCCACATATTTCTCTGTTTTTTCTGTTTTAAAATTGTGGTGAGAAACCCGAATATTTTCGGTATTATCATTTTAATTCAATTTAATGAAATTCGATCTGATCCGATGTGAGCGACAATCTATGAGGTAGATCACAATCTGTGTGTGTATGTGTCTGTCACCTATTTCAACCGGCACTCCAGTGTTTCATAGTTCGTTAAACAGAACGAATAATTAAATTTCATCTGTCGTGACATTTGTGAGGTCAACTGACGCCACAGAATAATTCGATCTTTCTGATAAAGAATATCATAAAAAATTGAATTCCATTATTATTCATATAAAATCTCAATTTTGAATAGAAAAACAATCTGTTGATATTTTTCATCGTTCAACGAAAGTGTCTTTTCGTTTTGGTTTATGATGTCGACTGGGAGAAATGAAAGCAAAGTTTGAGTGAATAAATTCCAAATATGTGAGAGACAACTAGTATGACATCGAGCGACTAATAAAATCTGAAAAACAATCAAACCCGGCCAGTTACATTGTGGCAAAAGACATAATCGTTGTGAGGCGCATACGCTGATGGAAGCTGAGACAACAGCTGACACAGTGGGATATTGAATTCATCCCATGAAACAAGCCAAACGACAAACCATGCGTTTTTCGTTTCATTGGAATTTTCGCTTTACATCATATTCCATCCGAGTGTTGTGTGTGTGTTTGCCCAATTAGCCTCGTCTATTGCATTGACACTGCAAGCAAAACACCAACCGAGAGCCGAGCGAACAATGAACATCAATAACCATAAATAAGGGACACCCAATGCATCAAATCCAATTTGTTGACCAAATGAAATGTAATTGCAATCAATTGACCATATATTGCAACAGTGTGTCGTTATTCTATTGATTTAAGTTGATTTCATTAAATATCACCCTCCATTTTCCATTCGGTTGAATAATATCTCGTGCACATAAACGTAAATGTTACGAGAGAGAACACAATGGCGTTCACTGTATACATAGAGATTGACTTTGAGAATATATTGACCGATTAGCAAATCTCTTTCTCTCTAGGTAAACACAAATGTCGAGTCAGAACATTACAATTTCCGATACGCAATCAAAATATGCAACGAAATAGGTCGTCGCACGATCGTCGGCTCAAAGTGAACGAATATTGCCGTTCCGCAAACATTTACGCTTTCGATGTGAAATAGTATATGCGACACACAAGCACACGGCAGAAGAAAAAAGTCACAAAAATAAAAAACGATTTTAGCGAATCAAGTAAATTCCAATTATGATGGCGAGAGCAGCGTATGAGTCATACGCATTGTGGCCTCTTAATCATAACTTGAAAATCTTTTACGTTTATGCTTTGAACGGAGTTTCTTGTTTGTCTCAAGTGTGTGTGCATGTGTGTGTGTGTGTGTGTATTTACCTTTGGCGATTCCGAAGCGAGAAAGATGCCGGAACGTGAATGTTTGCTGTTGCTGTTGTTGGCCTTGTTTGCATTCGTTAAGAAATTAAAATGTTTGCGCGATGAAAATGGTCGACTTTTGCCTTATTTATGGGACTTGAATACGCTCATTTGTTCGGCTGACCAATACATACTCAAATCAAAATCGTCCACTTAGCTCAGACTGAATCGACTGATTCAGAATTGTAATATTTGTATTTATGAATACAACGCAGCCAATTCATCTCTCTCACATCGTGTATGGAGGAGAGACGGACAATGGAACGAAATTGACAAGAATTCGAAACGCTGCACGCAATACGTGATCGTCGTGATCGTTAGGTTGTTTCCATAAAAAAGAACAGAACGCTTGCAAATACATTCACAGCGTGGATCGCTGCAAGCGTGTACCATAGCAGAAATGAAACGTGCACATTCAGCAAATTCAGCACCATGCATCCTTAATAAAATGCATGCATGCATGCAACAGACAAAATGCGAAGCATGTGTACGTGTCACTTGAAAAGAAAACCTAAAACAGCACAAACAACGAGCGCGCTGTGATATTGAATGTGTTGCAGAAAGAGAACGAAACCAATACCAAGCCAATGCCATTTATACCAGTTGCACGTGCAACAGCATTAATGCAACAGCCAATTCACTGGCAAAACACTGCGATTATTTCACTTCTACACAGCATTAAATAGTCCCTTTAAAACTTGAAAACCAGAATCGGCGATATGTGATTTCGTTTCACGCTGATTTGGAAAACTGGTTTTTTTCTGCCCATCGTCGTTGTGTGCGTCTTTTCTGTGTGATTTTTTTTCCGATTCTTCTTCTCTTTTCTCTTGGTTTTCTTCTCCTTTTTACGGGAAACAATAAACTCGACAATTGACATCGATGCAATACACTGAACAGTTCAATCAAAAGGAAATCTCAGTGGTGAGGAGTTTGAAAACTTTAAATTAATTGTTGATTGTTGTCTGTATGCATGGAGCAGGAATTGAAATGAAAGGCTTCTTTCTGAGCACACTCAAATGCGCAGACCATTAACTTGAACTTGCCCCATCTTGAACAACTAGACTTATTTATTTCTAATGAGGATTATCTTAATGCATCAAAGCAGTAAATAGACGATCATTTCAAGTTTGTTCGTGTGTCACCTGCGCGTAACATAATGCATTTTCGGTTTTGTAATCCGGTCTAAAGTACCGCGAGAAAAGTCTTCGACACTGATTGAATTTCACATTTAAAATACATAAGACTTCGTTAGCAGTGGCTGTCTCTGACCGCTAAACTAACCTTTACCTCTAATCAAACAACATTTAATTTATTGACTTATTTCATTCTTAGTCTTAATGACACCTTCAAATTAAGTATGGAAATTTCTCCCGATTTTCCTTTCGTTCGTTGCAATATTGCATTTCAAGCGACGCATTTGAAATCTCATGAAAATCCAGTATCTGGATGAGGACTTAGACGGTTTAGATATTCGTTTTTTTTCTTTCTTCGAATTGATTCCCGATAGAGATAAACAAAAACGGAAAAAGGAGAGAAAAAACCGGGTAATAAAATAGAATTTAATAGATAAAGCAATTTATTTATAAAAATGGGGGAAAATTAATCGTCAAAGTAGAAATTCTTGTCTGTTTGTTCGTTTCTTCGTTAGCAATTTGGTATGACAGGCCGTTTAATTCTACAATGAATGCTTTGTTATTTAAATCCGTTTTTCGAGCGACCGAGTGTGTCTATTGTTGGATTTCGACGCAATTCAAGCGTTTATTGGAATTTAAAACGCGATACAGCTGGTTTTTGTCTTTCTGTTGAATCAAAAAATTCGAAAGACTATGAAAGGAAGTATGAGATACACAATGCGATGAGGGCAAAGTGGTATGGCATTTAGTGAATGAAAACAAACGAACGGGATTTGATATGCAGTTGTGGCAAACGCGCAAACACACAGCATCGAATGGTGGACCAACAACTGCGCATAAATGGCACAATGTAACCAATGCGCTCCTTTGTGATCGATTAATTTGTGAATCCAGTTTCTTTTCTTTTGTCTGATGTTATACACACACTATTTTACCGAAAATAAAATCAGCACGCTTTTTCGCCTGAAGCCCATGGACAATAGATAGTGCCAAATATCGCAAAACAAATATTAGCACATGCAATATCATCATTATGCTGAAACCAGAAAGCAAAGCGCACTTCATTGTTGCGCAGAAACTGCATTTGAACCGGTTGATCATTATTATTGTTGATGATTCACAATGAATCACTTCGCATGTCTCTTTACAGTGGGGGTCATTAAAATGCAATTCATTTTGCATGCAGTTCTGTCACACCAAACATAAATTAAACTATCGTTTATTCTAGCAGTAAATAGATGCAATTCTTGAGATGCAATTCTGCTTAGTGTGTGTTATAGAAGGAAATGACGCAAATTTCGTTGCAAATTCTGCAATCGGCTATGCTTCTGTCGAATGTTGCCGGTTATCAACGGTTCTATAGTAATTTTCATCTTTATGGAGAAAATCAATTCGCACCAGACTCACCGATTTCATTTATTGTTTTGAGAATCGGTCTCTGTGTCTCTCTATGTGTGTTTTTGTTTCTTAGCATTTATGAATGCAATACGTAAGAGTCTTACGATCTCTTATTCTCTCTCTGTCGCTCTGTCTCTCTGTCAGCCAAATCATTGCCATAGCGAAACCATAAAATTTTCAGCTTAACGATTATTATTTCCTTTGTATCACGTTCTGTATGTGACCATATGAAATTCAAGATTGCGAAAAGGCCGAACAATACAAAATGCTGTGTTTGTGTGTACCTGCGCGCGAGCGAGAGATAATACGGTATATAAGCCTATTGCTCCGACAATCTGATGTGACTAAAACGGAATTGCCATTTGCGCGATTTCTTTAAAATATGACATAAACTCATACAGTTCACCGGAGATACCGAAAGCAAATCGCTGTTGTTGCTGCTGCAAGCATAGAATAGGTAAGCATGTTTCTGATCAATACTGGAGACTGAGAGAAAGAGGATCAACACGACAAACAAACACGCTGTGTTTATTCTATACTTTCAAATTGAGTACGTATACCAAAGCATGTAGCACAAACTGTACACACAGATCGAATACTTGTACTTTTTTTCTCTTCGTCTCCCATTTGGATCTTTCTATTTTAGTTTTCGTGAGTTTTCGTTGCCACTAACGTGATTATCATGCTTTAATGCGAGTCTTATTCAGTCGTCTCTTTTCTCTTTCTCTCTATTCCATTTTACTATTATTATTCCGTGCACTTAAAAGGGTATTTATGTAAACTGTTTTATGTTTATAAGTTGCTATTTTACCCATTTTTATATCAGTGTGTTGCTACAACAGCCACTTTGATTGTTACATCTATATTTGTATAAAGACGATAAAATTGAATGATTCGTCTCTTCCAAAAGTGGATGTTGCAAATTAACTAGCAACAAGATCTTAAAAAAACGACCACTTTAGGTATTTTGTAGCATGGATCGGTGCAACAAAAAAAACGTAAAACTGAGCCACAGATCTGGCGAATAGATTTGGCAGCATACCGACGCCAAACACATCGCAATGTGTAATCCAATTTGATCCAATAATTTAATTGTATATTTGGCTCTGTGTTCTTTTCCACTTCTTCACTCTCCTCCAATTTTAACTGATTGAAACCGTAATTGCGCACTTCCTCTCCGTTAACTCGCTCGCTTCTCTCTCTCTCTCCCTCTCTTCCATCGCCATTCAAATTTAAAGGCCATGCTGTTTGTTTGGTCGTGTGCCCATAGTTTCATTTGCCCAAGATCAATATTTATTGTCTTGCCATTGTTGAATGACATAATTCATCTATCGTTTAATTGGTGTACGTGTGTATGTGCCAATGAATTTCATTCTAACTTTCGATTGTTTGGCTTCGAGATTCAGCATATTTCGTTCGTTGAACGAATTACGTTTGGCCCACGATTCAATTCCCTCTCGCAGCTTCGGTTTGGCCGAATCGTGGAGAACGTGTGCAATTTACGTAAACCCAAAGATGGATTATACGTGTGCGCGCACATGAAGACAGATAGATTCATGAGTCATGGGGGCTTGTGACTCTACACAATACATACATCAATATCAGTTTTTAAATCGTAATTTATTATAATAATTGATGTGCAAACGTGAACAACATGCCATAGATTAATAAGAGATGTGGAACCCTTCCGCATACATACAGAAAGAGAGAGAGAGAGAGAGAGAGAGAGAGAGAGAGAGAGAGAGAGAGAGAGAGAGAGAGAGAGAGAGAGAGAGAGAGAGAGAGAGAGAGATAAAAAAACAAAACGACCCGTACGCACAAACTGCTGTGCTTTTGTAGCAAAATTCAACATAGAAAGAATGAGAAAAAAACACGAACGAAATGAGTTAAAGTTTTTAAAGTAGAAAAAGAGATGAAAAAAAAATCATTAATAATTTTATTTGCGTTGAATGGCGTATAGCGAAAAGTACAAACACACACACACACACACACACACACACACTTGCACACCAAACGCTCGCTTTGAATCAGTTGCTGTTTTTGAGTCATTGTTCACAGCACTCACTCAGTTCTCGCTCATTTGGCACATTTAATAGCATAACCCGGCTAGCTCGAGATCGACTGCTATTGCTCTGTAAGTTCACGCTTACAGCGTCATATAAACTCGAAGCGATTGCGCTGGAGAGAACGAAAAATGAACGCCATCGTTGTCGTCGTCGTCGTAGACAATATCGTGGTTGAACATGCATTTTATTAGACAAATACAACAACAACAACAAAAACACACGGCGACCAAACGAAGAAAGAACCAAGAAAAACGACGAGAAAAAGAAAGAGAGAATGAATCAAGCGAAGAGAGAAGCGAAAAAAATGATCCCAAACCGGTTTTGGTGTTTTCCTTTTAGTTTAGAGAGTTCGTGTATATTTGGAATGGCTTGGGCCCAAGCCGATCAAATGAAGAACAAAAGACAACAAGCATAGAAAAAGAAGGCAACGAGCAGCACAGAGAGTGCGCTAACGCGCGCGCAAGCGTCAGCAAACAAAACAAATGACGGAGAGCAAAGAAAAAAATAAATGAAAATTAAATACACGATAAAAATAGGAAAGAAAGAACACCGTCAATAAATTTACCCAGCGACATATACGAGATTTTAAAGGAACGCTGATGGAAGACAGAGCAAGAGAAAAATAAGCAACGCCACACGACGAGGACCGAACACACTCAGAAGTAGAAAAAAACGCAATAGGTCAAAATGTAACATACTTATACCAAATATATATAAACAGAAACAGAAAACGCTTATTTCAACGAGGGAACCAACGTGTGTGTGTCTTAGGAAGAATTATTTCGTGGTCCAAATTGACGAAACAAAATGAGTGAAATACAACACAATCGTCATCGCGTTAGTTCAACGCGCGCACACCAAGATCCGAATCGAGACAAAAACAGCAACAACAACAACTGAAATTACCAAAACCAAACGTTTTGTGCACACGATTTTTTCAAAACGCACGGCGCTTTTTTGTTGATTTTGACACGCGGTGTGTTAACTCGGTTCATTCTCAAGAAGGAAAAAAATAGAAACCAATAAATTTCAAGCGTTTTCAGTGAACTTTATGATTCTGTTGTTTTGTTCTCTTTTATTGCCCTTTTCTTGTGGTTTGTTTCATTTTTATTTTCTTAACATTTCATTGTCTCTGTCTCTCAAGAAATCGATTTTCATCCCATTCAGATTGATCTCGCGCAGATAGTGTTAAGCACAATCCAACCATTGCTATAATGTCGAGTTGCTGTCTCGAGAGAGACAGAGAGAGAGCGAGAGAGCAACGTTTTCGCCGCGCAACGAGTGCCACATCCAAATCAATAAATTCTCACTTATCGAAATTTGATGAGATTAGAGAGCGCTCTCCACCGTTGAATAAACACAATTGTGCAATCGAAAAGTCAATACATGAAATGGGAATGAATCTAATGTTTGACAGTCCAATAAGCCTGCAGCAGTACCGTTTTCGCCTCAGTTTAACCATTTCAACTTATGTTCATTTTCCTTATTTTATAATCTCAAACATCATAAACATTGATTAATAAGTTTTCGTGGAATTGTTTGCCATTTGAACAACTCGACCACCACCATAAATTACAGTTTTTTTCCTCAGTTTAGTTCGTCTCCACCATTAAACTTTATCAATAGTTTATAGCTCATCAAAATCATATGATTCGTACGGTTTATGTGTGTTGCATGAAAGTTCACGTCGCCCATAAGAATAAATGTCATCCAAGCAGACACACTTACACACACACGTGGAAGTTCCGCGGTGAAACAGCTCACTCGGTTGCATTATAATCCGAGTCGAAATGTCGTCAACGATAAATTAAATTTCAAACTGTGCCATTTCTCCTCCACATGAAATGTGCCACACATAATCTGGAGCTGAGTTCCAGTTGCACGTCATTTTTCAGTGTACTGTACATTTTCCTTTTGTCTCACATTTTCTTGATGTCTTTCTTTCGGTGCATTCCGTGTTTTTTTCTTCTATTTCCACTTCAAATTGCATTCTACGTCATTTCCATTGTATTTACTTTGTACAGTGGCATTAATAAATGAAACACTCACTCAAGTTGCAAGATAAAATGATAGGCGCATTATTATTCACTGACAATGACATATGAAATGATGGATAGAATTGTGTAAGATTAAAATTGAAGTCAAGAGAATTTTTAACAATTTCTTTTTAACAACCAAACGTTGGCTTTATTCTTTCCTCTTTCGAAATGCGTAACGGATGAATAAACTAAATGGATCTTGACCTTTCTCGTAAAGATTGTTTGAGGATTTAAATACATATTGTTCAGTGTTGCGCTCGCTCACTTGAGTAGGTGTTTAAAATCGACAAGAAGAAGAACAAAGAAATGAAGCTCAGACTCGAGAGAAAAGGTTGAGTGGCTGTGAATCGTTAATCGCGTTATTTTTTCTCTCTCCTTCTCTCGCTCTAGCTCTATTCTAATGAACTAATTAGGCTAATTCGAGCACACGTACCGACACGGAGATTTAAAAGTCATTCAGAAAACACGAAACGACGGATTCACCATTCAAATTACATGATTCGCCATGAAATCGACTCTCTTAGCAGAATGAATACTTTTCTATTGGCTTCAATCACGTATTTTATGTTTCGAGTCCAACAGCAACGATAAGAAAAGTGTCGTTTCGAAAATGGCCCAGTTTTTTATGTGAACTATGGTACACTTGGCTAGAAAATTCGAACAATATAGTGCAATTTGGACGAGTACATGCACTCACTTAGGTCTTTTTATTTCGATTTTTCATTACTGTCGAACCAACACGTACAACCATCAATGAATCTATGCGATTTGTTACTTGAATGTATTGTAACGTCGAAAGACGAGAAAACTAGCAACATTTTATCATTGGAAGAGCATTTTTCTGTGTTTCAATATCACTTCATATCGTAGGACGATACACCACACCAAAATTCTATTTGAAAGCTGTGAATTGAAGAATCACAACAAAACCGTAACCTTTCTGCGCCGTGCGTTACAAAAACATCAATGGTCGACATACAAACAAATGTATGGACAGACAAAAAATGTTACCTAACCATCGTACCCGAAAGCATGCAGCAAGCAGATGAAAAAACAATGTTCGGTATTTTTATGTGTGTCGATGGTTGTGGAATGTGTGAGCCTGAGCAGATTAAATGAAGAAAAAAGGCAAATAAAAGGAGAGCAAATGAAAGAAAATAGAACACGTACCGACCATATCTCGTTGCAGGCTATCAAAAACCATTATTTGATGTGTGACTGCATCTCGAAACACTTTCTCTGCCTTTCAGTTTTTTTTTTCTTGTCTTCGTTCGTGGCCATTGCCAACGATGTATCCGTAGAAAACTAACAAATAAATTTAATGGCAATAAATATGCGCCTTGTTTTCCGAATTATATAGACCAGGTGCTCGTCAATTCATTGGATATGCGTTTTTGTTTCGATGTCACCGTGTGCACAATGACGACGAATGACGAAGAACAAACTGTTCGTATCGAATCGAAATTGTTGTGAAATCGAGAATATTGTCTCTATGTGTCTTTGTATCTCTTTTTTTTATCGAAAATTAAACTCTGTTGATTACCATTGAACGACGGAATGAAACACGACGGCAACTGATAAAATGTAATAAATAGCCTATTCATTGGGAATACAATACCTGAATGAGGTTGATTTTTTTTTGTCGATCGACTTTTGCTCGTCGATCGGATGTCACGACAAACGTATGAAAGTGAGACCGTTGTTGAGACGGAGAAATAATAACAACACAGCAACATAAGCTTGAATAACTTTGCTGGAGCAGAATGTGTCGAATCAAATCATTCGTTTCAATCAAACACATCGATTCTAATCGCCTCTTTTACACGTTCATTCCGTAAAAATGCCATATTTTCTCAATGGAAACGGTTTATATGGGCTGTTTTAATGTGGTCATTTTTCAAATTCCAGCTTCTAATGTAATTATCGAGCTACGAATCTGTCGGGTCATGCTGACGATATAAAAATGGCAAACAACAAAAGCGCTTTGACGAACAGTGAAGAAAAAAAAATGCTCAAATAATTTGTCGATTAATTGCCATTAATCTTATTCGCGCCAAAGCTGAGACAAGCCGATGCCTCGCGCCATTAAAAAGAAGTGAAAAAAAATCGACCATACCAAAATATCGAACACCTTTTGTGGGCATCAACCATTTTTTTTGTCTGCTTCTACGGCTGCAGCACACCTTTTTCTTAATCGTTTACAATGTAAACAAATTTGCAGATGCTCGACCAAACTGCAATTAAATTATGTAAGCCAATGTGCTTTTATTTTTCTTCATCATCTTTCATTGAAATTCATTTTTTACGGTAATTTATCACTTGTTGCGATAAATTGTTGCTTTAGATTGAGATGCGAGGCTGTAATGCAAAACTCATTTCACGTTTGATATTCGCGCGTCAGAGCCGAACGAGCGCTGAAGACATAATCAATTACAGAACCGTAAGTGGTTTGCGGAGCTCGAACGAGTTAATTTGATCTAATAGAAAGCGAACAAATTTCCCTGTGCCTCAACACACGCCATGCTTCACAATCACTCAGACATTTCTAACAGAGTCATGATGTTATCGCCGCATTTGTCAGAGCCGCTATCCATCTATGGAGATGCAAGTAGCACTACTGGTGTGCTGTTTATAGAATTACGGTTTGAAAATGCAGTTATTTTCGAGCATTTTGGATTCGTATGTAGGGTAAAATCCTTTTGATGTTTTCATTCAAAGCGAATCGAACTTCATTCAATTAACTCTTCCGCAAATTATGTTTTGAATATCGAGTCGTTCGACAGCAACTAGTTTCACAGTTGATAAGAATCAATGGTTTACTTGCTCGAAGCGAACACAAACAAACGTCAAATATATCGTAATAATTCCAATATTTTTGACGTCTTTCGAAACGATTTCTTATTAAGTGCTCAATTAAGTGTTGACTTGGCAAAAATTGGAAATGAATGAATACCGCTTTTATTGAATTTTAAAACAGCTTTTTTACGTAGTTTCACCCAAGAATTGTTTAAAAGTTACAGACACGATTACACCGAGCTAGTTCTTCAACAACCAACAAACAACAACAATAACGTTGTTCGCTAATTTCTTTTCCGTCATTTAAAATGTTGCCTCGAAAACGTGCTTTATTGAATGTTGTACATGTGCCAAAGAGTAAAAATATGAATTACACACGTACATAACAGAAAACTTACGGTTGAGAAGTAGTTAATTTGTTTTTGTGACTTGTTCCCAAAATGCGAACGAGTCGCATTGAGAAAATTGCATCTAAAATGGAAAATTGTTCAAAGTTTTTCCCCCGACTACTATTGTGTATCTCGTGCTGTGCAACGACGATATCAGTAGTAGTAGCAGCAGCAGAGCAGAGAAGAGACGATGCGACCGACTCTTTAAACATATTGTGATTTATTTTTGTAGCATTTGGAAAATGCATGGCAAAAAGAAAGTTGGCACAAAACTTCGGCTTCTGAATGCATGCGAAACGGAGATTATATTTTTGGCTGTGAACGGTGTTCCCGACGTAGAAATAGAGAAAGAGAAATTCTAGAGCCGAAGCCAAACCAAAAAACCCAGATACTATTATGGAAGAGATGAATGAAGACGTTGTTATCATTGCAGTAGAATTTATGCAAGTGAATGAAGAGTTGATGCGACGACGACGACGACGTCGTCGTCTCAAAACGGGAATGCAAAGCGGATTTCTCTCAATTCATTATATCATTAAGCAGTCAAATGTACTTTCTTTGCATATTTATTGTGTGAACCGACGAACTTTTCAGAACAATACGAACTTTTCAGGTTCTTTTGTGTGCGAGCAGTTTCTCTGCAGTAAACGAAACTCTGGGCTCATATTGATTTCGGCGATACATAGTTAAAACGAAGTTAAATTGCGTTTAGCATAAAAGACCTATTATCACTTAGTATTCAATGGGAGCACTGCGCCATTTTCAAATTACTGTATTCACACACAAAAATTCGGGTGGATGGAGGAGGTGAACATAGTTTATGCAAGCGACATACACACACACACACACACACACACTTATCCTCTCGTTTCGTAAACAAATTAATTCCAATTAAGAGACGACTGGAGTCGAGACTTTCTTTGGCAAAATGGAAGCAACCAACGAACGAAAAAAAAACAATATTTTAATTTATATCCCATTGTTCTGAAATGACATAATTTCCAACACACTGAATGATGAATGAATACCGGCAGTTTTCGTCTCGTCCATCCACTTTTTGAAGGCAATCGTTTTACGCCCGCTTGCTATCACAAAATAGCACCAAATTTAATTACACCGAATTTGTGAAAACAGAATGAAAAAAAAATTAAATTATAATTATGAAATTCGAAAGAACCATTTTGTCCGAATAAGCACCTATTCACTGGATCGCGCTTCTTTCAAACAAACAAAATATGAAGAAACAGCAGAAAAAGTCATTAGAGTTATGACAAACAGTTAAATAAGAATTAAGATTGTGACACAGAGGCGCAATCATCCAATTTTCCTCTTTCTCAATGACACTCGTCGAGTGAGCGACAATGAGAGAGAGAGAGAGAGAGAGATAGAGAGAAACCCAAGCAATATGTTCAATGTCACTGAGTTTGGTCATTATCACTTGATCAGTCAACTCCTGGAAATCGTGTAAAAAGCATTTCCTCTCGTTCAAATGAGTTTTCAATCACTTCTTCGTTTTTTTTATTGATGTTAATCGAAAATTATGTGGTGTTTCATAAGGCTTCAAACAAACTTGACCTTATTTCTCAGTTCAATTGAAAGCGTTAGTGAGAAACAAAAGATCTGCATACAGAAAACCGAAGTGAAAAAAAAACTGCAAGGTAGACACAAAGCGGGCTGCACAAAAAGCGAAAATTGCTGTTGGGGCATCTTGTTGGGCTATGTGTTTTACAAGCTCAAATACACTTCTATTAAATTGTACGTTCAAAGTCAAAGCTGATTAGCGTTATCGATCTTGATTTCGTTTGGTACAGTTCCGAAGACAATGTGTGTGTTTCGGTGTGTGTGTGTGTATGTGCGCTTGTGAAAATGTTGAAATTGTACAGTTCAGCGACTGCAAAATGAAACCCACGATTTCAATACACAAAGTGTATCGATTGTGTGCCGTATATTTTCAAGCAATTGGCAGTCGATTCAAATTTGAGCAAACGTGCTGTTGCACTTACTGATTTTTATCGATTTGCCCATGGCTTATGTAAAATTTATGCTTGTGCACGATGTATGCAGCGATTGTAAGACACATTGTTACACATGCTTTTCCGTGGTGGTGCTGCTGCCGTTTGGGTTTCTCTCTGTGTCGTTGTTGCTGTTGTTTCTTACTCAACTACGCTCAATGTTTTTGACAGATATTAATGCCGTTTATTGAATATTTCAGCAAATGTTGTTTGCCAAACATTATCGCACATCCACTTCGGCATTTATGGATTATTATGGTTTGCCGACTTTATTAGAGTGCATGCATTTGACGCATACTGTAGCTTAGCATTTCACGCACCTATTATTACAAAGTGCATTGCACTCCCCCACAATGTCAATTTGGAAGCAACCGACAAACCATTTGCCATGGCATGAATTCAGTTCATCCGAATGTAAGGAGTTAAAAAGTTGGTTCGGTTTTGAATCATTGATTTGCAAGTTTTCAGACGATTGCGAAACCACTTTTAGAATGAACCACAAAGCAGGTCAGATGATTTGCTGTAGGAAAAGTTGAATTTTCGGATATGTAATGTTCAGCAAGTGGCCCAAATGTGATCTGATTTTCTGTGAGAAAGTAAAAACCAAAGCCACAAAATTGAACGGCGAAACACGTAGAGTGAACTCTTACAACAATAACCAGAAAAAGCTTCAACGGCAAAAATTATCATGAAGAAAAAAAACTGAATGTATATACTACTATAAGCCATTCATTTTAACCCAATCCATTTTTCCCCGATGTAATGACGATCGCTCGGCATAATGATGTTATTGATTTGTGACAAAAAATAAGGTAAACAAGAACCCAAGCCAACGTAGCGATAAAATGGAATCAACGACGAGAACGCAGCAAGCGAAAGATGTAAGAAAGTGTCGACACACAATTGAACAGTGCACAAAGAACGAACACAGTATGGAAACGCATTGAAATGAAATGCAATGAGGAATAAAGAGGCATACGAGTATGATATGAGTAAAGGAAGAATAAAAAGCGAGATAAAAAGAAAGAAAAACCAGTTTTAGCAACTTGAAACCCGATTTGCGTGTGCATTACACCCGATAGAACTTTCAAAGTGAAGTGCAACTGCAATAAAACGGCAAACAACGTAATCAATACGTTTTGAGACGATGGCAACTTCGTTAACCAAACTGCAAAATGAATAAAAAAAAATATAAATTGCATCTTGCGTTTTGGTTTCGATATTTGATTTCAATCTGTCTCTCTGTGTCGGTCGTCGGTTTTTTCTCTCTCTCTCTCTCCTCCGGGCTGTTCCGCCGAATAAACATTTCCTACATTTCCTACTGAAATGGAGTAGCAGATGAAAATGTAACATTCTTCATACGTGCACATTTAGCTGTGAAGGGAAGTTGTTGTTCCGTTCATCATCATATCCGGCAAATATATCTCGGGCTCATACATATGGTTTCTAGGATTTTTTTCTTCTTCTCTTTAAATTCATCGCAGAATAAACATTTTCGGAAAAGAAATTCCAATGCTGATTCAAATACTGTTTTGCTTAAATTAAATAGCATGAAATTCTGTGAAAATTGAGAATGTTCATTTCATCATAATAATAGCAGCAAGTAAGAAAAGTGAAAATTCTCCGTCGTTTACATTGTAAACACGTTCATTGCAACTTTTTTGCAGAGATTATTTCGAGTCATGTGCATTTAGAGTGTGTGTGTGTGTTCTGCATGGCTTCCGAAATGTGGTTTCATTTAATCTCCGTCGCATCGTCGGAGTCTGTTCTTTGGAAACTGAATCAGCCCAAGAAATTATGTTATGTGAGGGAGACGGATAGATAGAGAAAAAGTGAAAAATTGCTGCAATTTTTCTATGCATTTATCATTTTCAGCAAGTTCAAACAATGCAGTAGCGGTGCAAGACCGTCAACGAGCCACGCGGAGCTAAAATGAATTGTGGATGTGTGGCAAAGGCAAATGATTCATTTGACTGTGTGTCTACCGACACAATCGTTAGGATGACTTTTGCCAAAAGGAAAACGGAAAGACACAAAAGGAGAAATAAAGACGAGGAACAAAGACACTAAGATGATATTCGTAAATGGAATAATAATAAAAAACGAAGGCAACTATAATATCTCAAATGGCGATGCAGTCGAATGTGTGCTGTGTGTGTGTGGAATATCCATAAAAATATGAACGATGAACGATTTGTTTGTTTCTTTTTCAAATTCTTGTTTATCTTCGAATTGACGATGAAATAATATTTGCTGTTTTCGGATGTGTTGACTGCATCGCATCTCGGAGGAAAATAAAATATCCAGAAACTGGGAGTGAGCATTGCAATGCGATGTGAACATGAATTGTGTCGTCGCTACGCTGTGTCGGCAAACAGCATTCCAAAATACAAATACCATAAATTTATAAATATTTCAAACGACACATTCGTGTTTTTTTTTCGTTTCTCTCTTGGTGTGTGGAAGAAATTATGAGCAGCAGAATATTTGAACGGCATTGACAACTCAAATGAACTCTTGGCACGACAATGCACTGGCAATTCCATTCTAAACAGCAGCAACTGCACACATATGTTTTTGATGTGTGAAAATGGTTCCGTTAGTTAATTTTTTTTTATTTCGTCTCTGCTTTTCTGATCTCAGCAACAACATCATGTTTTCTTATCTTATTTTTTTTTCTCTCTCTCTTTTCTCGTTGATGTGCCGACGCACCAACAAATTGCTTTAAATGTGTGATTGACACCGACATTTTTTTTTTGGTTTTTTCAATTTCGGGGCACCCATGAAACGGCATTTCCAGAAATTCCAAACGCATTGCCAAAACACTCATTTATTGCTGCAATCCCCTTCATTTCTCCTTCATGCCAGCAATTATGATTGGGCTTAAGCCAAATATTATCAAATCGTAATGGGTTTTAACGAAACATTTTGATTTCACTTTATGGTTGTCGTTTGAATGCAGTTTTACTACGTTACTTTTTTTGGTGAACAAATGGGAGAAAGAGAGAGAACGACAGAAACGGGGAGCAGTGAACGATCATGGATCACGTTATTGTGTGCGGTGAGTTGTCATGTTGACGTCTCTTTTTTCTTCCAACTTTCTTCTCGTATATGGAACCGAAAAAAAAATGCAGAAAATTACAAATTCCTTATGCTCGTCTCATTCGCACTTTGGCTCATCACAACCATCGTTTTGATGGTTAAACGCGTAAATGTTGTCGTTTATGAATTTTAAATCGGTATTTTATGTGATGATTTTAGCAGCTTTTGCGTAAAATCATGAATTTTATATTCGTGCAGCTTTTTCGCTGATTAGGACTAACTATTTGCAACATTTTTGGCGATTATTGGTTTCCTATACGGTTCGCGAATTTGCGATGCGAGAGAAGGTGGATGAGAGACCAAAGACAGCAACGATTCTAGTAACCCACATTACGAAAATCCGAAGAATATTCGAAAATTGAAAGCATTAACAGATGAAAGGCACGGAATTTTCTCTTTTTTTTTATCAACATTTGTTCAATTTGTGGTCTTATTTTTTTACTTCTGTGGAAAAGAAAACCAAAAAATGATGTTTATTTGTGGAAAACCATTACTGCAAATTGTCTGCACAAAGAAATTGAACAAAACCACAATTGAAAAAGAAATTTGACCAGAGAGCAAACAAATGGGAGCGAAAAAAAATGCAGCAACAATAATATCTGAAAAGTGAATCTGTATCGATTGCATGCTGACATTGTTATGTTGTGCCCTACTTAGCGCTAAACAAAAAAAAACTGCAGCTGATAAAAGTGTAATCATTTTTGTTCTCTCTTTAAATTGAAATATCAAACAATGGCACGCAAAGTGAATTCGATGTGCAGTTGCATGCAGACTGAGATGTTGGCATAAACCTCAAGCAATGACTGGCGCACTCTTGTGAATTGAATTTAATCAAAGCAATTATGCGGGCTTCCGCTTTTTTTGATTGCTTCATAAAAGTCTAAACGGCTGGACACTTTTTTCTCTCTCTATAAATTCCTCGAAATAAAATTCAGAATCGCCGCAAGACAGACTATTCAAAAAAAACCGAGATAATCAAAAGCAATCAAATTGTTTAAAATGTTTCTTCGCTTCGCTCATTCTACTGGTTAATCTTTTTGTGGCATTCGACAACTGTCGGTTATTTGGTTAGCTGCTACTTATTACCGAGCAGAGACAAAACCGATCAAATTGTGATGGAAAAAATTAATAAATTGTTGAGTGGAACGATTTTTGAGCGTGCGCCAGACCTAGGCCCTTTTAACATTTGACTCTTTTCCCATTTGAGTTTTTTCAAGAATCTATTTTATAGTCGAACATGCGGTATGCCGGCCTAGAATGAAATGCCTTTGTTTATTGTTTGTAATATTTTTGTTAATGGGTTTACAGTTTGCACAGTTCATTCGAGAAACGACCGCACACAAGGCGCTCGCTCACACATGCATTTTACACCCAAAAAAGAGAGAGTCTCGAGTGCCAGCATTGTGCGAGCGAATGAGTGAGCGAATGAGCGCACGATGGATTCAATTATATGTGCAGGAAAAATAGATTTTTCAATAGTGCACATCTGTTCGACTGAGTTGAGTCTTTGCTCTCCATTTCGGCTGGATCACTCGACACGATCCATTGTTATCGGGTTTTTGTCTCTCTCTCTCTTTTCTGTCGGTCGGTCGAAAAGAGTTCTTTACTAATTTTGTTGTTGCTGCCTGAACATTTTACATCTCTACACAACAACAACAACAACAAAAACCAACAGCACCCAGCAGAAGTGTGCGGCATTTGGTTTCTCTATCGGAATCTTTATGAGCACATATTTCTAGACTTAATGTGAATAGAAGATGAAAGAGAATTTTATTACATGCAAAAACCAGTGTATGTGTTTGAGCTGGCTGCTTGTGATGTATTTTTATATGTGCAGACAGAATGACAGTCGAAAACAACGAACAAATCTGCGCCAAACAAACAAGCACAAAAAATGACTACAAATCTAATGGCAGCGGTACCGGGAATTGTGTGAAAATACACAACACACACACACACAGCGGAAAGTTTTATTGAAGAGCAGAAAAAATGCAAATTTTCTATTGAAGAACAAAATGCAAACACTTCATACTGTTCCATGTGTGTTTGGGTGCCGAACGTTGGTTTTTTCCTTTTCGGAAATGTCGATAATTCACACTGTTCCTGTAAAGAATGGGAAGAAAAAGAAATGTGTTTGCCACTCTCGACAAATCTGGCTCGAGCCGGGGGAGTTCCACGAAACATGGATTTCAATTTTTATGCAAAATGATGCAAGTACTTTTTTTTCTCCATATGAGCTATTGATGGATTCGATCGATTTTGCTGTTGCTCTGTGACTTCCAAGAACGATGACTTAATAAACATGAGCAATGAACAAAGACTGACAAAAAAGTGCATAAATCTATATGGCTGCTGAAATGTTTATATGTTAAGTAAATAAACCGATACTATTTCAATGTGCATTAAACAACGCGTTTTCACTTATGACGATAAAAGAAGGCAGACGAAAATAAAATCGAATACGAGCGATAAGCAAGCAATGAATTTGCAATTAAATTATGGAAAACAGAAGCCTGCGAGTAATTTTAGGTGGGATCAAGGAAACGGCCGACTCAATTAAAATTTAGTAGCAATTTTGTTTCGTCTGATGTCTCAATGTTGTCCCGTGTTTAATGAAGTCATTCGCCGAATTGAAAGATTCGAAGAACGTTGACACCAAATGGTTTTTCCCTTAGGCGGATATTCGCTTAATGAGCGAACAAAATCAATGTTTATCTGAGCGATGAAAATGATTTAGCATTTTACAGACGCTTTTGCTAATGCGAAGTGAAAGAATACATAATTAAAATTAAATTCAACGCAACCACGTCATGGGACGATGTAATTGCGTCGAAAATCGTCTACAATGTATAATGCAATCTATCATATAGACTCAACATGTTAAGTAGAATGTTGTAGATTGTGTCTAGATTTGGCGCATATTTTGGACACAGTTGACTCAGTTGTCAATCAATATTTATCGAGTGACAATTAAACAAATGACAAATGCAAGCCATTTTACCCTACTTTTCAGTGCACATAATGTGTCTATTCGTGTATTTGTTATAAATATTGAATTATCTTTCCATTGCCATCAAAATTTATGATTGAGTATTTGAATTTTTTATTGTAGACGCTCGAAGCAGAGGAGGGCGACCGTTGTTTAGTGTACAACAAGCGGCCAGTCAACTTTGTGTGTAAACACACTTGCATCGGCACAACAACTCACTCACTCACTCTCCCTTTCCCTGTCTCTATTTCTCTCCACATACGACTGCAAACTATCGAAAAGTGTAAGCAAACAAAATAGTGTGTGTCGCTTGGTCTCGTTTTACATTTCAAGCGGCAACAAATCAACCCATTGTTCGAAATGCGGACGCCTTTACTTAGTGTTGGAAAAATAATCACAGCACATAAACATTTCAATCGGATCGATCGGTGTGTCATGTTATGTAAATATGTTCCCACCGAAAATGGCATTGTCGCGCGCGTTATCAGATCATCGGATGGCATAGCCGCTCGTTTTATTTTCCTCATTCTCTTTCTCTCTGTCGTCACTATATACCAGGGTACGCAATCCACATGGAAAGATATGACCAAAATTCCAGGCCCAAATCACATTTAAAATTCGAGTAATTTTCTTATGCAAATGTTCAAAAAAAAAAGTGGTATTTTTGGTCGGTGGTTTTATTTTTATTTTTCGCTAAAAATAAAGCGAAAACAAAGTGCCCAACACGGACATCATGCAGCCGAAAGCAAAAACCGGGTCATTCGGATATTAATTACAAGCAAATGGTCAATATCTTAATGGATACAATTACCAGATTTTGATTGCTCGATTTTGGTGTGGAAATCCAACCACACGCAGAGCTCTGTCAGCCACACGAACACTTTACCAACGTGTCGGTTTGAACACGCAATTTTTTCACTTCTTCACATTTTCAGTTTTTGTCTTTCATACATTTTTTTTTCTACATGCATTTGAACATTTACGCAGAATAATTATTTCTGAAGAAAAAACTATGTTTGAATGAGAAAATTGGAGTGAGTTAAAAAAAAGGCTAGGCAAAAGAAAGTGCGCTTGGGGAAAATTCTCATGCTAATCTTCCATTTGGATTTATTCAAATGTAAAACTGTATTATTTACAATGTGAAACTTCTTTTCTTTTATTCATCATTGAATTAAATTGTGACTGCATAGGATTCGCTGGACCGTCCAATTGGTTCTCATCGGCTTTATTCATGCCGCCACTGCCACGGTGGAAAACCACACTAACAAAATGTATCGAAAACAATTATAATTCATGGCGATTAACGTTTTGCCGAGGAAAGAAAGCGAAACGACAGAACAATTGAAACAAATGAGCGCGAGAAAGAAAAAAGAAGCAGCGATCGAAGCGAGAGAGAGAGAGAGAAGCCTACAAAAGAATTATAATGAAATCATAACACAGATTATGATTGTAATTTGTAATTGTAAAATGCTAAAAGTGGCTTGAGCTCTTTTCCACGAGATAAACGCCAAATTAAAATACAATTCTACAGCACGGGCAACAGTATTCATTACACGGTGAGCAAATGTATCGAAGCGAATCGGACACAGAAATACAAATCAGCTTGACTGTCCGTGTCCGTCCATTTCTTTGAATAGATCAAAAATAGAGTTCACTTTTACTCTTTCGATTCGGTCGTAGTGTCTTTTCCCTCGGTCACTTTTGTTATGCGCTGAAAAGTATGCAGTTTTATAGCCGCCGTGGCACATATGTATGTGTGTGTACTTTGTAATCAACTCTAATTTATTTACGCAGTTCAGGCATTACTTAAACACACACTATATATCTATTTGATATGAATTTGCATTTTTTTCTTCTCTCAACTCCATCTCTATGCGGTTGATTGTCCGCTGTATAGATTAAATTGTTAAATAAGCGGCTGGGGTCATTTCGTTCTAATAACGTATGAACGCTGTTCATTCCAATTTTAGCGTTTCAATGATAGTATTCTTTGTGAGTGTATGCGTGTGCTTCTCTGTTTAAACTCGGTCTCGTGATATAAGTGGATCTGTTTGAAGAGCGTCCATTTTACAGTCCGCCATGAAATTGCATAATTTACTATGTATCGTTGTTTTATTTTTTCCAAGTCCAATACGCAACACAGGAAGAGCTTTTGTGGGAATTTAGCACTTTAGTTGCGGCTTTGTTCTCGCTCACTTTGCATTTGACGGCAATTTGAGATACAATTTGTTACATTTCGACGATGTGCTTTTCGAATTTAAACAAACAAAACGCAACAAAAAACAAACGAAACGAGATTCCCGTGACTCGATCAAAAGAGTTTGTAATTCATATGATCAACGACGAATGGGGCAGTACACGATGCAATGAGTGATTATATAAAGAAATGTTAGATTGAATCTTACATTCTCTTTTAATTATATTATTATCGGCGCACGTTACCCAATGAAAAAGAAAGAAATATATGACATCTATCGCATCAATTTTCAAGAGTCTTTCATTTGTAAGTGTATCATTTTCCCGTCATTAAATCTCTGCCGCCTTGGCAAATGTGAACAGAAGGCAATCATTGCTTGATTGCATGCATGTAGAAAAGAAAATGTTGGGCTCGGAACACTTCTCTCTCTCTCTCAAGCAAAAATGATAAACGTTCACCTTTAATTGACGTGTCGTGTGGCATTATTTTTCAACAATATCCAAATGGGAATTGACAGCCGTCGTTGAAATGACGAATGCTCACACGGCGAATCGAAAGAAAAATTTGTAGTTGGTGGTTTCATTTCGTTCTGCGCCATGTGTTTGATGTATGACGTCGAGTTTTGGGAGAGTATTTCGATAGGCTGTTACCTATTTATGCATACACTTTCGTCTGTATATCACAAACAGTCGTCGATCCGAATCTATCATCAGCATTTTCTGATGAAATCTCTGGTATTTTTCTCCGGTTTTGTTCGTTTCACTATTCAAATCTTCTTCAAAAAAAATTTGAATTAAATTTGTACACACTGGTTGAACCATGGCATTGCGCAAAATCACCTACGGAATGTATTTTAATGCCATTATCATGCAAACACAAAGAGCAAAGTTCTTCGCCTATCGCGCTCTGTCTACAATTGTGCTTTGGCCACGAGTGCTCGTGTGTTTCTTTCTGTGTGTGTGTGTGGCAACAGGTAGAATGATAATTGATGGCTTTTTTGTATCATTGTTTTGTGTACGCAATGATTAAGTCGACTGTAAGCCCATCCAACAAATACGGATGACAATAAATGAGCGGAATCGTTTTTATTCTCCAAATAAAATCCCAAAAATATACATAAAACCAAAACAAATGAATTCATCATGCATGACATGTTTTTTATTGTGTTGTTGTTGTGGTTGCCATTGCCGTTATATGGAGAAAAAAAATCACATTTGGACTGTGCCAGCAAAGCTGTTGATCGTTTCGACGCGATTTGAATAATCCGCAATTAGTATGGTGGCATCTCTGCCATTCTAAGTTGACACATTCGAAATTTATGTGCGTTTCCAACGAGAGTAGAAATAAATCCATTTTCGATCAATTTTCAAAGTGTTGCCGCGCAAATGCATTTACAACATGTGGTATTCGAATAGAAAATGAAATTACGAACCGCATAGCCTTATCAAATTAACGCAAGACAACACAAATGTCAGCTATTAAATCGACTCCGTTGAATAAGTTATGCAAGGTCTATAGAAACACGACGAGGAAATAGCGGAACGAAAATGAGGAAAAAAAATCACTTTGTTTGCATTGTATCAGTGAGCAACATCAGATTCACCTTACCCATATGCCATATGATATAGGGCGCTGTAATGAATATTCCAATTTGTTTGTTATTATTTCTTTTTTCATGGAAAAATTCGAATTACAATCACAACAGATTGCCTTTTTTTCCGATTTCGAAATGAAATTTATTATTCCCTTTTGGTGTTTGAGCTATCGCCGTGGTGGATCAGCCGCAAAAAAAAAACATAATAAATAGATGATTTTTTTTCCAGTGATCTTTCAAATCATTTTGCATCAAAATCAAAACAAAAATAACATCATTGATATGATAAGCGACCGATTTCACTTGAAATTTAGAATTGTTAATTCGGTTGCATCTGTTCAATGTGTTTACACCGTGCAAAAACCACAGTGACAACCAATCAACGAAGCAGATCCGCTTGAAAATGTTTTAATTACGAATATGCTTTTCCATCGCTTCAATGTTTTAAACGATGAGTTTCATTATGGCAATGAATAGAACCGTATTGATTGGAGCTTTGTTTGGTCGGTCGGCTGAACTTGTTTCACTTGCCTTTTTTTCTCTCTTTCTCTATCTCTCTCTGTACACAATGTATTCGCTGGGGGGAAAGAAGATCGCATTTAATCGTCGTCGTCAATGCGTTCCACATAACACGCGTCACAGACACCTCTTTTGTTGCCAACGAACTATAAATGAATAAAAATCTGTTTTTTTTTCTCTCTGTTGTATTATTGGAAAGCAAACGACAGTTGCAAAGATATTCCACAACAATAGAGTGGCAACATGTGATTGTTTTTGTGCCATTGAACGGTTGGGACTAAGTTGGCGTAACTAGCGATGTGCGTTTGCTAGCAACACCAGCAGTATCGGAATTCAACGTCAAATGATACGACGACGACGATGATCACAACAGAAAACAACGGTTTATTGTGACGCGCTATCGCAATTTCATTCGAACATCATGTTCTGGTTTATGTGCGAGATAATGACAGACGTTAGAAAAAAAGGCAGCATTTTAAAGTCATGCAATTCAACGGAATAAGTGTGATATTACATAATTGGAATTGGTTTTGAGCTTGCCGTCAAATGTGTGCCAATGCGATTGAACAAAAAAAAGCAAACTCATTTTGATCGCAATGTGCGCAAGAATAATAACAAACCATGGCTGTCATTATTAGCATATTCTATGCGCTTTTTTCCATTCAATATTCAATGTAAATTTCGTTAATTGTAGACTCCCGTTTCTAATGGAGCGACTGTGGCATTGCCTCCAAATTCGATTTTCATTTCTGATGTTGCAATTCGTGTTACTTCTCTCTTTCTATCTCGATTTTGATCGATGAATTATGATTTGCAACGTTACTCTCGATTTCGTTTGGGGTCAGGCACTTTTCGCGATTCAAAAACGGCCACGATAGCCATTTGGCTGGTAGGTTTTTTCTCTCGCATTCTGCCTTCATCTTACTATTGAAATCACATGCGGTGTCTGACACGAATTGTTTGCGCGAATTTAGTATGCTCATTATGCGCACGTACACTTAAAAGGCGGCGGCGGCGGCGGCATCGGCATCCAAATCGCTTGGCTCGTTGACTCAGTGGAAATATCTCGTCGTTCCAATCAATGATTTGAAAGTAAAAACGCTCTTTTTTCACTTTGCATAATACATTTTTGCTATACTCCTCTATTCGTCTAAAAAAACAGCAGCAGCAGCGGCAAAGTGGCGCTACGAACGCGCCCGTTCCGTTTTTTTCGGCTGATTTTATGGTATTTTTCATTAATTCGCATGCAGAAAATGATTCTCTGGCGCGATTTATTTTGAAATCAAATTTCGAATCAAAATATGATTATGATTTCGTATTGCGTTCGGCGCGATAAATGATTATGATTGGAAGAATGGAATGGTGTGGCCAAAGTGCACACACGAAATCAACGAGCGCGTCCGAAAACAAAATTTCTTTTTCGACTGTGAATTTCTAATTATTTTCATGTTTGCTCGTTATCTGTTTGAATGTACCGGTGTTTCATTTGCAAATTGGAAATTCGAACGCATTTCGTTCGAATGATTTTTCATCATGCGCGCTCAAGACCTCAATGAGCATCACTTTCGCAATTATAAGAATGAAAAGTGAACCGAAAATCTGGCCATCGAGATGGCAAATGTGCAACGCTCATTGAGCGCGTATAGAGATCAGTGAGCATTTCATCGAGTGAAATAGCGTCAAATTGAAATATATTGATATCAACAGTCCATTTAACCCAAACAAGCAATTTCACACAGACACAGAGAGAGAGAGATCAACATAAATAGCCGCAGAGGCAAACAGAATGCGCGCATTCAATTCATGACCATTGCCTGTAATAATGATCAGAAAATTGTTTATGTTTGCCTTTGTTTGTTTTCTCCTCGGTTCTCTGAATGCGCGCGCGAGCAGCATATTTTCTCTTTCTGTCTTTCTCACTTTTTCCACACATTTTTATAACGATTTTGTTGATAGAAGTTCGATGAGCATTGACGGAGAAACGGAGACGCTTAGTTTACCAATTTCGATTAAGTGCTCATATTTGAGTCGCTTCTAGGCTTTTTCGCTGTTTAATTTCAAAATTCATTAAAACCATTTGTTTGCGCATTTGACTCGTATTTCTCGTTCTGTCTCTCTTTCTCGCACATGCTACCCAGGCTGAGTGAACACATTTTAAACCATTCCATCGTGTGATTTTGGTGTTTTATTTTTTGTTTCTTGCTATTATTTCATTGTTTTGCCTTCATGACGATGATGATGATCGCAATAACAGAATAGAAAATGAAAAACAAAACAACGAATGACAACAATAACGATAATAATAATAGTAATCACTTTTAATATTTATCCATTTCCGTTTTACACAATCGTTTTAGCTTTGCGTGCACACACACACTGTTTTTGCTCTAGCTACCGACCGCACTAGAGCATTGTCCAACTTGAGTAAATCAATAAAGCATATCTCTCCCTTTCATATGTTTATATATTGGCCAGAAGCGAGCGAACACATTGGAAAATGATTGTTGTTTAGGTGATACTCTTTCGTCGCTTTTAGTGGAAAATCAAACAGAGCACAACCAATCAAGATCAGAAAAAACGTTGTAATCACTGTGCACGACGATGCGATTGGAACTGAGTGCGACAAGTCGATTTCTGAGAGTGTAAAAAAAGGCGAGTAAAGGTCGACTTCCATCGGTCACTGAAGGAGCTCATGTGGAAAATACACATCTTTACTCCGGATTGCATTCGACCGGAATACGGTGTTTTTTCTCTGTCTCTCGTCGGTGTCTTTGCGAATCGATTGTGCGCACGTGAAGGACATTCACCTACTGTCATCGCTTACTTGCAGGCAAATACTCATATAGAAAAAACCTCCAAGACCGATTCAGACTAGTGATTTCTGAAAGACTCTGTGTAGTTTTGTTTGCACTGGCCACGATGATTGTGTCTTTCTTTATTCGGATTTAACGCGCATCGCTTCCTCGCTTTGCGTTGCAATTTGCATGTTCAACAATAGCCACCAAAATCTCGGTACACACCATAAACTAAACCATTCGAATCGCTTTTTTCCCTACTGATTTTTCAAATCAGACAAAAAGCGTATAAAAAGAACGAAATAAAAAACAATCACAGCCGACCAGACTAAATCACCAGCTTTTGTGTGTGTGTGTGTGTGCGAGCGTGTATTTGTGCTCAATTGCAGCAGACAATGTGGATAGATGACTGCTCGCAATAAAATGTTAAACAAGTAAAACAAGAGGCAATTTTCGTCATTGGAATATACTGCAACAAAAGAAAGGCAAAGTGAAGTGAAGCGCACCCTAGACAGGGAGAGAGAGAGAGACAGAGACACAGATAGAAAAAAGAACCATTCAATTTGTTTTGTTTCAAACGTGGATATATAAATCCAAGTTAAACGATGTTTTATAGCCATGTAACATGGGGCAACTCCTTCGCTTTTGTTGTTCTTATTTTCTTTCATTCGAAAGATGTTCTCTGGTGTCGTTTCGAAATTGAAATTCTGTTCTTACCCATACGTTTCAAGCGAGGCGAAAAGTGATGAAAAAAAAAACTAACAATTAAAAATTTTATGGAGTTTCGCCTGAAAGACGTCATGGGTTTTGGGTGTGCCGTAGATTTCTTTGAATTTTATTGAAAATCGCAACGAGTGCGGTGTCAATCAGCAGCAACACTGAAAATTTCCTTGTTATCTTTACGGTTTTGCTTCGTTGCATTTTGCTTCATATCTCGATCTCTTGCAGAGCCACACCAGCCCCATTCCAATGATATGCAATCCTCTTTTCGGTATTTGTATCGAAGAAGGAAGTAACAATACAGAAGAAGAAGAGAAGAAGAGGGAAAAAAATGCAAATTTTATGTTTTCGTCGACCGGAATCACAGTTGAATTTTCAAAAGAGCCAGAAAAAATTCAAATCACAGCCGGATAAAAAAGCGAAAAAAAATTGAAACTTCCGATCAAAAATGGTTCTGTTTAATTTATCATTGTGGATAATTCACAGAAACCAGCAAATTGTACAGCGATTATGATAATGCTAGTGCATACAAAATGCGTAGCTACACTATTCAAATCGCCTTGCGTTTCGAGTGTTTTTTTCGAGCCATACAATATTTTATTCAAGAGGCAAGGCTTCATGGGAATTGAAAAAACGACAATCAACAATGTTATCAGGAAATGATATTGAGCCTGTTCACCATAGGACTGCATCGGATTCGACCGGACAACGAATTGAACACTTTGAATGAATTTTGATGAATTTCATCCAAAACAACGCAGGATTGAAAGGCAACAGCCATCGACCACCGTCACTTCGTTAGTGAAAGTAGCAAGCGAATTTGCATTGCGAACAAAAGCCGTGTGTCATGCAGCCAAAATCCAAAATCAAAATGATAGGATACGGATCGAAAGCAAGATACACACTCAATTTATGTAAATTTCAATTCAAGTCGAATAGACTATACAGCTCATTGCACAGCTGGCACAGATGTCAGCAATAGCGGGACAAGCAATTTGTATCGATGACACATATTCAGTGTTTTCAGTTCATTTGCAGTGTGTGTACTCGAAAGCCGATCAATTGATTGGCGCGTCACCATACGGTGAACTGAACGACGTGCTGGCATAAGCGACCGAAAAAGATAAAGCAAAAATATAATTAGACGTAATTACGCCAGACAGTACACAGTCACTATATAGATCTCGAACGTTGCCTAAACGTTGCACTACTTTGTTGTATATATATTTTGTTAATATGTTTGGCAACTATCACTCGACAAGTTTCGATTAATTATTCAGTTTCAATTGATTATTTCTACAATAATCATATCCGTATTTCTCCATTTGCAGTGATTTCATGCAGTAATGGACACTTCTATAATGGATTGTTTGTTCTTCTTAATCGCTTTTCCTTAATTACAATATTATCGGTTTATTCATGAGAATGGCAAGAGTGTCAACACTGTAATCGATTATTCTAAAGTTCATTAACTTTAGGTGGGCACATTTTGTCTGGTGTGACAAAAACGATAATAAACCGTCGGAGAAAGTAAATTGTGCAGCAAAAGATTATCTCTTTATAGTCTATTCTCTCAATGGTGCGTCGCAGTAAAATAAAATGTTGATATCAAAATAAATTGGTTTCTCTTTGGCGCAAGTGATGATATTAGAAGTAAAAAAAAACATTTGTCAGTTGTTTACTCCGAGCTATAAGTTGTCCCAAAAACATAATTTTATCGAGTGAAACGCAAATAAGATGAATATTTGCACATGTGGTTTCGGTTTCAGCAGAGGGTGATTGTGTTATTAAATTTATGCCAAGCCAAAAACAAAAACATTCAAATTCTCTCAAACAGTCCGACGACATATGCGTAACAACCGCTTTTGTTTCAGTATAAATTAATTCATTAATTTCAATTTTCATTCAGAGAAAGAAGAAAAACAACATACACCAATCTAAATAAAATTCATGCATATTTACGCTATTGGCTTTGGATGAATATATTGAACGGAGAAGATAGAGAGAGAAGAGAAAAAATGAAACAAATTAGAAACCCGAATTTACTTAATTTCTTAATCGAAAGCTGATAAAAATGTTTTCATTCGCTCTCGAATGTTTGTTAATTAGATTTCGATGGATGATATTCCTTTTTCGGATGAATGCATACGGCGTTATCAATTGAGATGAAATGCCAACTGCATTCTGTGGTTTAAAATTTCCATACGAAACGAGATTTGATCGGTCGATGAGCACAAAAAATGGCACTAAAAATAACTATGCACAATGCGAACGGTAGTCATTTCTACATGATCTTCAGACGCATAATATTTACGCAATGCATAGAATTTTATGGCTGTTCTTGAGTGATCAGATGGCGTTTCCAAACCATTTACATATCAATGTTCTAACTCTTTTTGTTTGTCTTGCGCATCTCATCAGCATATTCATTTTTATACACATCCAAGTGATACGCCTAGTCGATACGCTGCGCGTATGCTTAATTAATGCAGACGAAGCGACAGTGACAGTGGTCGATATGTACATTGACAATGGTGTTGATCATTATAATTCAAATTGATAGCTGCCGTTGCCTTGTTTGTTCATATATAAAAAAAACCATATAAACAAAGCCGCGCCGCTCGCCGCACTCTTCGTTTCCAGTGAATCTTGGTTATGATGGAAAAATAGTCAAGAATGCCATAGGGAAATATTATAAACGAATTATTGAAAACGGAATGAGCGATAGAGAGAGAGAGAGAGAGAGAGAGAGAAAACACACAATATTAAAAATTAAAATGTCATCGTGTGTGCTGACTGTATCCAAACCATTAATTCCATATAATATGCATATTTTGTGTGCGATGAAGTTTCTATTTTAGAAAAAATAATTTAATTGTTCATATTTCTCTCTCTCTCTCTGTGTGTGCACATGCGTGTTTGACGGGCTATTTCATTTGGCATTTGTTTTGTGCACTTGTTTGTGTTTCCCTTTTGCTCTGTGCGCTTTACTGTTCTGCCGTTTTGCGCTTTGGCGTGAGCGGTTGCTCGCATTTTTTTTTCTTCTTTAATTTATTAATTGAGGTTAATTTTAGAAGTTTAAATCAACGGCTACTCAGCGAATAATTCATGGTGCTTCGCTGCTATTACCATCAGCTCGGTGCTCTTGGTTGCGATTGTGCGTCTTTTTGTGCATGTGTAATTCACTTCAATTTCATTGTTGCGGCCAGTGCCGTTGCATGCCTACATTTTCAATTTTCAAAATTGCAGCAAAAAAATGCATTTTTCTCCCTCTCTCTCTCTCTATGGCTCAGTTTAAACGCGATTTTCCGTACACTGAATGCACGATATTCATGTTAAGCATGAAACAATTCTGCCAATATTCCGATGAACCAATTGCAACGTAATGACTTTGTAGCGTCATGCTTTATTAAATTTCATTCAAGAAACACTGACCGATCCACCACATAAACCATCGAATACGATGATAGCGAGCTTCTGTTCATTTACACCGCGGCCATAAAATGCATACACACACAACGCATATCGACTGTGCAGATATTAGGTAAGCCTAACCGTAAACCGACTCATAGACTCATTACACCATTTACAGTCCAATACTCCGTCAATAAATCAGCAATAACATTTATGACTCAACCAATTTCACCAAAGATAGCTTCATAAAAATTCAGTCATTTTGTGTGTGTTTTTTGGAGAACCGATTACGGTAATCGCGTCATCCAGCGAGCGAGAGAGAGAGAGAGACCGGTCGGTTCCGATTTGCTTTCGATCAACTAAAATTGTATCGATAAAATACAAGCATTTTTATGTGTGGCTTTCGTTGAGGAAATACATTTTAATAGTTGTTAATGTATTGATTTCTTCTTGAAAAACTGTAAAATCGTCTCTCTTGATCTAAATGAGAACGAGGAACACGGCTATGATTGTTTAGGCATTTTTTGTAAACGGCTTTGATGTTAGTTGTTAGACATCGATGGGAACTTAGTAATTTCCTTTATTTCTCTCTCGCAAACACATACACACACACTCTCTCTCTCTCTCTCTCTTGAAAAAAAGAAGAATTGAAAACCAAATTGGAGAAATTATGGCAGAAACATGTGATGTTTTCGGTTCCAGTATACTGAACATGTGAGTGCTCTTTCCATTTGTTTTCTCTCTCTCTCTCTCCGCATACGCAAATGTAAATCCACTTCTATTTGACTTTTTGCCTAGTGCTCGTTTACGCATAATAACAATTGTTTTGAGTGGAAAGTAATTAATGTTGCGACGATGTACATGGTTTTCGTTTTGTGTTGTTTGCTTAGCGAGTGAACGAGTGAAGTGGCATACAACATATCGTTCACAGGCGAATTTCCATGTGAATTTTCAAATTAGGTATGCACATGGTGTACATGAACATTGGCTTTCGAATTGGCTGGCTTGAAAATGGCCTGACAATTTTCCTTTTTGTGCGTTTTTTCTAACCATTTCACTGGAACATGGAAATGTGCACGAAAAAAAAACAGAAATCGCTTTAAATGCTCGCAAAAAGGGAAACAAACGCACAAAAGCGCATAGAAATATTCACATTTTTGCAATTAAACGAACGGCATTTGTCAAATCTACATCGCAATAAAAGCAAAATCAACAGCACCGAGACGCAACATTGATGCAATCACCATAATAACAGAGTCACATGCAGTGAATAGCCATTTAGAAAGTTTACGACGACAATGCATTTAGTTAACGCGCTTCCACAGTATGTGTGTATTTGTTTTTATGTTGGAAAACTGTTGCATTTTTCCCTTTTCAGCCACGCAATATCTTTCGGCTAGCCCTATGAAATGGGTATCAATCAAAGCAAGCTGAGAGATCACATTAACGCTCATTTTATGCGTAATTTCTTGAACTCTTGGGATTTTGACTCTCGGAATTTTCCACACATACAAACACCAACCATCGTCTAGTTCGCATTAATACAACATGGTAAACAACGGTTTTTCGCCAGCAGTTACAAGTGTTTTCAATTGTTTCTTCATATTTTTTCTCTTGTTATTGTTTCCTCCCTTCTGAAATCAATTTCGCCTGCAGTGCACTACATTTCCATTCAATCAATCTCTCGTAATCTCACTCTCTCTATCTCGTGCTTGTGGATGGAGAAGAGTGCCTGAGCGCACACTACGGCCGACGCGCATCGACAGCACAGATTGAAAGCCATATCGATGCTTGTATCAAGAAATAATTTTACAATTAGAAACAAGTGAAACACACAACTGTAACATGTATACTTAATTAATAAGATGGAATGAGTTTGGAAAATGAGCGTAGTCGAGAGTAAGAAACGGAACAAATACAAGCAGAGCATATATTGAGAGACAGAAAAGTATGATTCAAAATACACACAGAACGCAAATTTGCTGTTGTGGCTTGTGGAAACGAAATGAGAAGAAGTAAAGTTTGCTTCTTATCCAGTTTTGTATCGATTGCTTGGCAAATCAGATAACACAGGCAAAAAAAATATATTGCCGAACATGTATACACTTTTCGATGTAGGTTACGAGAGTTTCTATTCGGAAACAATCGCAATAACTGAACTTTTTCTTAGCTGTCTGTTAGTTAGTTGTTTCGTTTTTTTTTTTCGTGTGTGAACACAATCTTAATTAGATTGTTAGCGCGCTCCGAAACAATAATTCTAATGCCATATTCAGCACTTTTTTTTCTCTTCAACTCCAACAAGTTGCAGAAAAATAAAAAATTGTTATAGAGAATCAAGAGTCGTACCATACCAAAACAAGAATGATGAGAGAGTTGATGTTGAACCGTGTGCTCCTTTATTGGTTTGGATATTTCTTACCCACTTCTTGTTCAGTTCTTTCCGCTTCACACTCGAAATTGCTGTTCAATGCGCATATGTGTCGGCTTATTTATACTTTGATTTGATTTCCATTTCCTTTTGTTTTAATGTGTATATAATTTTCATTCACTATTGTTTTCTCCGGCTGGCCGTATGCACATTGCTGCCGCCGCCGTCGCTGTGTGTGCATTTGCCGATATGAAGCTCATTGATCTATTTTTAATTGGAATCATGCATATAGGTTCATTATAGAGGCGCTGGATTCGTCTGCTTTGCATATTAGTGTCTTTGCTGCATTGTCTAAACAATTGGCGCAGAGCGAAAAGCAGGCGCGCGCTCTCTTTCGTTCGCTCGCGCGACTTTATGATCTTAATTGGATTAATATTGTTTAATGTTTATGTTTATGTTTGTTTTCGTTTGGGTGTTCGAGACTCATTTCGAAGAAATCGTTTTTTTCTCTGTTTCTCTCTTTTTCTCCGCTCTGTATTTCATTGCATTGTTTTGTCTGCGCGCCACAATGCAATAAACCGTTCCTATTTCTCACTTCAATTAATGCTAGTGTGTGTTTGGTTTGTTTTTTTCGTTCGCTGCCGTTTTTTTAGTGTTCATTTCTAGCTCTTCTCTCTCACTGGAGCATACGGAATATGAATTAAGCCATAATCATGAGCGGTAATGTATTCGCCAGTTTTTTGTTATCGACAGTTCCTGTTTATAAATATTTTTTTATTGGAATGTTTATATCTCTGCCTTTTTCCTCCAACTAAACTCGTTTCGCGGGTTTCGTTTCGCTTTTTTTCTTTATCGTGATGCAGCGGTCACTCACTCTCTCGTCTATTGTCCGCAATGAATAGTGCCTCGTTTTTTTGGCGCTGACATTTTAATCATATCACTTAATTGTGTTTGAATTGCACAAGCCATGGCCCGAAAGTGAAATTTCGAAATGCCGTGTCACTCGCATGAGACCAACGTTCATCAGCACAAAACGTATATATTTAGCGCTGATCGCACCGCAACCGCGAGCAAAAAACAGCAGAACCGCTTTACAATTTCATTATCAATTATATAATTTTGGACACAGTTTTAGCGGTGGCACGCTATGGGCCATCCGCTCAGGAAATTCCAGTTACAAAGAAAAACACATCTTTTGTCACAAAGCGCCTCGCAGCAACAACAACAACAACAACAACAACAGCCGTAATTCCAGTATTAATGGAATAAAATGATGGTTAACTCACGCACTGTGTTTATATGACTTTATCATCGAAAACTGTTCGCCGCTTCGTGAGCAATTTTCATGTTTTTTTTCGTTCGGTTTTCGCTTGTTCATTCTTTTATTCCACCAACAATTTGGATTCAAATGCATGGAACACTAACGGTATTGCTGATTGTAATTTTATTGTATTTGGATTCATGTGAGTAGCACGAATAATAACAAGACACAAACAACAACAACAAAAACTGAAAAACTAAAATATGTATGTGTGGCACACAGCACATCGCTCCAAGCGACAAGCATCACATATACACACACGATAGCAAATTGTCGATTTTGCATTTTAAGTCTTTCATAATTTCAGTGCAATTAATGCCATAAAAAAAGTATTAATTTCAGTGGCTTATCACGAGCTATCGCTTGCGTTTGCATCAAATTTTTATTGCCACGGTCTTTCTCTTGCTCTTGTCTCTCGCGAGAGCGTGCGCGCACGCGCATTCCACGTATTTTATTTCACATTTCGAATTAATTTTGATTACTATGCATATTGCACGCATTTCGATGCCGATATTTGTTTTGAAAATGTAGGCGCGAGTGAGAGCGCGCGCACTCCACAGAGCTGGATTTTACGACCATCCTACGTACGGATTACCGAGTCCATTGTGTGTTGTTACAATATGCCGACAATTCATACTCGATTTTATGGCTTCCAGCTGGATCCAAGCTCTGATTTAGGTAAACAACTAATGCGGCGTTATAAGAGTGTACAAATAAATTTATCGAACGAGCAAAGAGCGAAATAACCGTTTCATCGGTAAAAGATACGCAAGAATCCGATAAACAAGTTTGCGATTCAGCCACAGTAGACGAACACTACGATGTTCGTATTAACACTATGACGAAAAAACGCGAAAATCGCAAAATTTTCCCACATCGTTTTAGTGAAGCTGATAAGAAGTAAGAGACTTGCCTCTTCGACAGAAATGTAGAGCAGCTTGAGTACTACAACTTCACCATAGACATCAGGTCGTTATCTCTTATCAGTTTCGCGAAAAATTATTATCAAAAACTCGCGTTTTCCGCGTTTTTTCGCGTAACTGATAAGAGATAACGACTTGATGTCTGTGGTGAAGTTGTAGTACTCAAGCTACTCTACAACTTTGCCGAAAATACCAAGTCGTTATCTCTTATCAGTTTTGCGGAATACGCGAGAAACCGCAAAAAACCGCGAAAAAACGCGTTTTTTCCTTATCATTTTTCACGGAACTGATAAGAGATAACGAGATGGTGTCTAAGGCAAAGTTGTAGTTCTGGTCGAGTACTACAATTATTCCGATTCATTATTTCGTTATCTCTTATCAATTATGCGAGAAACCGCAAAAAACCGCGAAAAAACGCGTTTTTTTCCTTGTCGTTTTTTCACGGAACTGATAAGAGATAACGAAATAATGAATCAGAATAATTGTAGTACTCGACCAGAACTACAACTTTGCCTTAGACACCATCTCGTTATCTCTTATCAGTTCCGTGAAAAATGATAAGGAAAAAACGCGTTTTTTCGCGGTTTTTTGCGGTTTCTCGCGTATTCCGCAAAACTGATAAGAGATAACGACTTGTTGTCTTCGGCAAAGTTGTAAAGCAGCTTGAGTACTACAACTTCGTCACAGACATCAAGTCGATATCTTTTATCATAGTCCAGTTATAATATAAAATAGCCATGGGGCCCTGTGGTCCCCCAAGAACAACCGCGTAACATGTTTTGCGGCAGGCTGTATTTTACACATACTCACACATATGCATATGTTTTTTTTTCATTCGTGTAGAGAAATGTTCAATCTATACAATGAGACTTAATTCCGGTTGGTTTATACTTTGTTTAGTAATTTTATTCAACTTTAAAGTTCGCTGGGGGCCCTGGGTGCCCCAAGAACAATCATAGTGTTAAAAAGCCGACTCTTTCAAATCACGGCATTTTGACATGAACAACACAAACCCCAAAAAAATGTTGTTCGGTATCTAGATTGTAATTGATAAGTGGAAATGATAACTTTTGTAAAATGCTTTTGTTGTAATAATCTTCACCTTGATTGGTTTTTTCGAATATCCACCTTCAGTCGATTAATTGTCAAGAATTCTGTAATTGGTTTTGACGTTTCGGTACCATCGAAGCCAAATCACATATTACATGTTTTTTCAATGCTTTCGAATCGATGTTCAATTTATAATTTACAAAATATTATGGAAATCAATCAAACGAAAGGTTTTATTTGAACGATCTATGCGGTGATCAAACGGCGAATGGTAACCATAGGTTTTCAATTTATAGGCGGCCATCGAGAAATCAAATAAAAATTAGATTTCAATCGAAGCACCTCAAACTGATCATGTGAAGCACCCAAACCGACTTGAGCGAAAACAAACGAAAAACAATACTCATTCGAATAAGACAAAAAAGTGTTATGTCATGTTCTCAATTCATCTTCGATTGAAGACATGGAAAATAAAGTATACACACTATACACACTCCAACACAGTCATAACACTTGATTAACGCAACTGACGCAATCTGAACGTAAATCACAATGGAAACTATCGGCGTCGACATACAGACGGCTGAAGCATGCACTACATTCATTTTGAGTAGATTTCATTCTCTTTTCCATTTGAATCGAAAAAAAAACCAAAATTGGAAAAAAGAAGTGTTTCGAAAAAAAATGGGTTGGTCTAGCGCAGTTGCTAAAGCCCATTGAAAAGGTTCACGTTAAGTGAAAGAGATGATTCCGCAACGGTATACCGAATGCATCGATTAGCAAATGTGGAATCGAGTTTGTATCGTTATCTGCAAGCATTGGCGCTGATTGCATTACCGTTTGCAACATTTTCAGTAATCAATGTGCTCACTTGGGGCTATTATCATTTGCGTAAAGTCATTTTCTGTCGTTTAAAGGAGAAGAAAAAAAACCTCGGCACAGGGAACGGAAAGCCTGCCGTTTGTTATCAGTTCTAAAAATGTTGTTACATTTCAGAATCGATAATGGGCGATAATGACGACGTTCTCAATGTAACGTCGAAGAATGGGATCAATGTATCTGCCCGTGTTAATCTCTCTCTATCGTAAACTGTACGAACTTGTCTTTACTGCTACAATTCCAGTTTAAGAACAGTCCCTCCTTCATACTTTGGACGAGTTTCTTTCCAGCGATGGCACACAAAAATTACTCTATGAATCACTGACACACACTCAGTGACTAACAATCGCTTGCGTTAGAAAATCTATTAAATTGTGATTTCAATAAATTCTACGGTCTCCACAGTCAACAAACGTCTATAATTTCATCGTTGACATGGTCTTGGTGTGTATACTTGGAAATTAGCATAAAAAAAATTATGCATTTACTCGGGAGTTGGTTTTATAATTTGCTCATATCATTCGATTCAGTCGCTTAACCCGGTGAAGTGAACACTTAAAGACGCTCTCTGCCTCGTTGTTCTTTTGTGCTTTTTTTTCTTCTTCGAATGAGTTCATGCGGAACTACTTAACAAAAATCTTAGCATAATGTTTATTGACCACATGTGTGTGCTGTGCTCCGTCATGTAAACCATTCGAATAATAAATGTCAAGCGCATATAAAATTTCCAATTGAACGGGAATGATGGCGAACGACAAACAACAAACCGTTTCGCTTGGCTGGATTATTTCAAGATGGTCATTCAATATTGTCGTTGTCGCGGCGTACAATGGCCGTATTAATCAAAATGGGAAAAACAATGGCTACAAAATGCAAATAGGCTATCGAAAGTAATAAATATTCCGATTTTCCGTATGCATCGAGACACATTTATTGGGGTCTCTCAGCTAAGCGTGACGCATGTCGATTTCCTTTGCATTTTCCCACATTTTCTTACAATTTAATCACAATCATATCTATCGAGTTGTTTCTTTTGTTTGTTTGTCTATATCTTTCTTTCTTTCTGTTTCTATGCTCTCGCTCTCGCTCTCTCTCTTTGTCTCTATTATGCGTCAATTTGGCGATCAAAAATCAACCGTATATCGATCATTAGATTCCATAAACAAGTAATTTATGTTTGCAATGAAGTAATTTAAATCTTATCTTCAACACTCCATTTGCAACCATTGAAGATAATACACAAAAAAAACTCAACGAAAAACAAAACCACTCAGAAATCTCATCCACAGTGAAAATATCTATAATCAAAACCATTACCTTGCTCATTACTTGAGTTATCTATGATTTTGAAACAGTGAAGCAACAACAAAAAAATACCGTTGATTGTTGATATATTCATTGTTTTCATTTCACAATGCGTTCAGAAGAGGGGGAGACCAAATCACACTGCAATTTATTATCTATTCTTGGAAAAAGTGTTTCTACTTCGTATGCAAACCCGGTGCATGTGAAAACCATTTTCGGATTTGCTGAACCTGGGCAATGTGAAGAGCCACATCTATCGTTTCTTTTTCTGTTCGCATCTCCCTTTTCAAATTAATTACATAACTTCCCATTATACCGTTGGTTCGTTTCTTCGAAAATGCCGGTGTTTGTTTGCTTAAAACTAAATCGTTTCCACTTTGTTTGTTGCCTTCAATTGCTTCTTTTTTCTTCTCTCTGCGTTGTTTTGCTGCGTACAGGGAAAGAATGCACATGCACACTTTGATTTGCAACATGAATTCGCCACACGTTCATCGTGGAAATGATCTATTTATCCATTTACATTTTTACAACAAAACGTAAACAAATATCTCCACGCTGTTTGTTACAGCAATGTATCAATTTACAGCGAGATTTTCAGCGTTATGTCACACACTGGGGAGATAAAGTGAGAGACCCAGTGAAAAAAAAGTACTTGAGATGCAACAACAACAGCTGGCAAAATATTGGAGACTGAAACACTGAATGGCGAAACAATTAAAACGTTTGTTTGATGTGCGCAGCGAACAAAAAAAAAGTAGAAAGATACATAAATAACAGCGAGTCGACGGTATTTGCAATTGTTAACGTCTATTTGCTAATGGGTAATTGTTTGAAAGTGGGTTTTGCGTGTTGTTTCCACATAATTGGGTGCAATTTCGTGCTTTTTTATGCGAAAAAAAAAGAATTGGCAAGCTAAAAACTTCCCTTAACGTCACATCTATGGAATATCGTACACTCAGTTAAAGCGATTACTCCATATTTATTTCCTAATTGGCAAATCTATTTTAATTTGTCAAAAAACACAGAGTTACCCATCAACGTCATGTTTTCAACGTGTCTTGATGCATCTCGCACTCAATTAATCACGCATCACGTTCAGCGCGTGATAGTGTAAAAATATTTCAATTGTTTATAGCCGCAACCGATAGAGAGGTGAAACACATATCCCAACGTGTTCTAATGAATTGTACTCATGGTATACAGAGCACACACACATACTGTGTTTTGATACGTAATCAATTACAATTAATTAAACCGGACGACACATTTGGAGCGAGTAACTGGATTTCTCACTTTAATTAAATTACATCGTCGTTGAACGTGTGAGTTTAATTTGTTGGAAATCGTGCGCGCGATTTCTCTGTTCGACGCAAAGTATGCCACAATTTATCACCTTATGCAGAAAGAAAGGAAAAGAAATATCGCACATCGACACTGTCTGATATGATTGACAATTAATCCGATTGTTCTCCAGATATGCGTGAGTGTGTTCGAGTGTTTGCAAACGCTTTTCTGCAGGATGTCCGTTGCTTTGTTCATTTCGAACGGAAATCAATGAATAATAAACAATATCTAATTTTATCAACAGTTTGGTTAAATATCAGGATTTTACTTATCTAGATCCAAAACTTATCACTTGTTTCAAGTATATCGACCATTCCGTAAACAATGCCATTCACTGTTTTCGATACTGTATGAATGTAACTTTCGATACTGTAATATATGAATTCACACTGATAAAAATGGGTTCCGGACAACTTCAATGAACAAACAAAACAATTATGTTCGAACATATCCAGTTCTGGCTGTCTGTTCAATTGAAATATTGATTGAGAGATTGCTTTTATTTTGCAGTTTTTTTTCTCTCTCTCTCTCTCCCTCTCTCTCTCTTTCTCTTTCTCCTCTTTTTTGTCGCCTCGCTCATTCTCTTTCTCTTTTTATCTTTTTCCTTGTTTTCTCCTTCTCCTCTCACATACCATTCGATTTATTATCGAAAGTACTCTTATGACACGATCACACTGAACTTTCAAAGAACCTATAAAATGGTGATTGATTTAATCGTACAAGAACGATACGAATCGTACACAATTTCGTCTAATAATCTTAATTAATTGGCAAAAACAATGTATTTTGTAGCGCAGGGAAAGAAGGTAGACTCGGCCTAGTTTTTATTGCGAACACACTTGTATTGCTTGTGTGTGAATTGGTACAGAATTGAGCGAATGAGTTTTTTTTTCGCTCGGTCTTTGTTCTCTTCAGCGCGTTGGTTTTGATGCTGTAAGCTTGACTATTTTTAGTAGCAAAAATTTTGTTATGTGTTAAATTGCGCATTTATGTCCATGGTTTCAAAATCGCTCTGCCTGACAGACCCTTGAGCATATTTCATACAAAATTATCACCTTTGCTGTATGCAAATCGTTTTCAATTTGTTCAGGGCAAGCACACAATGTCAGTTGATTTACCAACGCTTATAAAAAAAAACAAAAACAAATCGTGCCTATTACATTTTAACGCACAACAATAAAAACGATAAATATGTGATGATATTCGATAATCTTAATTGCTTTCTTTTGTACGTAAGACGGATCGTCCAAAAATGGTAATTTAAATGGCAATAAAATCCATCGTCCGTTGATCCGAGGCCAACAAAACTAATTTCGTTGATTGTGTCTGTAAGAATTGTTGCTGATACATTGTGGGCGTAAATCGTGTGATTAGCAACCAACATTTTTATTCGCTTCAAATTAAAAATGGCCATTTCAATATGCGCTGCGATTTTCATAATAAATCGATATGTTGTGGTATATTGTGAGAGAAAAAAAAGAGTCTGCAGATAAGAGCCAAGTCAATAAGTTGTCAATAAATTTTTGCGTAGAATTTATTCAAACGAACACAACTGAACCGAGTTTATGAGAAATGATTGAGGAATCGGTTACATGGCGATCAAGTTGAATAGCGTCACAAAGTCCGTTGGTCAAGTGAACCTGCCTACGATCTATTTTTTTGTTTGCCATATTCCAATAACTAGCTCTGCATATGAGTTGTGTGTCTACATTTTTGTTGGAGAGTTGTTGGAATTTTATTGCGAAAAGCTTCGAATTTAATACAAAGAAAATGTACAAAAATTTGAGAGAGAAAAAAAAAAATTCGCCAAGCTCAGAATTCCAAAAATGGTTTAATCCCATAAAATTGTGGCTTTTATTCCATTTTGCGACCCTGCTGTTTCTGATAATATAATGATTCCTGTATGCAAATCACTCACATCGCGCGTATATGCAGACAAATAAAATATCTCTCTCGGCTACCATGTATAGCGTTTTAACAGCGAAACGTGTCAGGACATGTTGGGACGATGGAATCAATTTTTAAGCAATAAACTAAGCACAGTGTAATAAATGTCAATCATGTGAAATCCCGGTTCAACGCTTGATTAAGTTGCTGCTTTTGGTGCGGCATCAAACTCTACAAGGACTGTTTACTTTAAACAGTTAGTTTGGCACGATTGATTTGAGCCGAAAATAAGTTGGTTATTGCATCACGTTAAGCTCATCTAATTTCAACGCAAACACTTGGCATAAGTGGATAGTGATTTTCTATTGCATGACAAATGAACATCGGCACCGATTATGAAATACCTATAGAATTGTCATTGACAAAATAATTTTGCTCATTTAAATAAATCGATGCGTGCTGATTGAATGCGAAATTAAGACGAACAAAGTGAAAGAAACTGAAGATTGTTTTGTCGATTGTATGTGTTCATGACCGGAAACCATTCGCGCTATACAACCACATCGAAATGACCCTCGTCAATTTAATGAACGACAATCACCTGTTGGAATGTCGGAATCAACAAATTATCCGTATCCGTTAGGCGTTAAGCGGCACGATAATAGATCAATTCATTTCATAAACGACATTGATATGTTAGGTGAGAGTGACTCTGTTTTCCTGTTCTTCTTCTTCTGTTTTGTTATCGTTGGCAAATCGGACTAATTGAAAAGTGAATCTTCATTATTGAAATTAGAGAGCGCAATTCTGTGGCATTGTGCAAATGATGCGTTTTTTTCTCCTTCTTCTGCTTGATTGTGTCAAGCTCGCGCACACTTTAATCATTCTATTCGATCACACTCAGGTGATCTCATCCGATCGGCATTTGCATACCGATTACGATTTCGTTGCGAGTGAACGGAGCAAACATGCCATTTGCATGAAACAACAATCGAAGAATGACACTCAAACACGCATTTCTCTCTTGCTCTCCGAGACAATTCCCATTCTACTTTGTACACCTTGTATGTACCTGCTTCGCTATGCTTCTCTCTCTCTCTCTCTCTCTCTCTCTCTCTCTCTCTATCTTTATCTATTAATTTGCCGATGCCGATGAATCAATTCTCTGTTTAGCTGAGAGGCGTACGACACACTCGTGGCACATTGTGAATCATGTTTGGCAAAGCGTGAATTTCTAATGAACTTCTGTTTTTAGGCCGATCCCATCGAAATTGAAATGAGGCTTTGGCGACAAATACCATCACTGTCGACACTAATCGAACAACAATTTTTTTTATTCTTCAAAACGCAAAAGATGATCACTGAATAAATAGATACTTGAATATTAACAGCCCATCGCCTTGGGCATATTCATCGATCAAGAATAATTCATCCAATACGACACTCACTCAATCAATAAACATCTGCTGCTTTAGAATTTCGACGACAATTTAGTCAATATAATCCACGTCGACAGCGGTTTATTCTCCGCTTCTTTCTATCATTTTAATTTTCATGTGAATTTGCCGAACGAATCGAATCATCCGATCGAAATAAATAACATCGTAATGAACATACAATTAACCCACGCGCTCGTTTCTTTTTTTTTCTCTCATAATTTTCGATTCGGTTTTTTTTGACTAACGTTTCCATTTTGATTACCTTGATGAGCAAATTCAATTCCAAAATTCTTTTTCGTTGGAACGACCACTTTTGTGGGAATTAATAACTTCCAAACCCGAAACTAATGTATTAAATTTTAATCGATTCAAATACAAGAAAAACGAATCCATTCAAAATTAGAGGTTTTTCAACCAAATTGCAGTTTTTTTTCCCTCGAAAGCAATTTTTTGTTCCCTTTGTGAACTTTTCTTGAATGATTTAGATAAATAATCCGTTTCCATCAAAATATTATGATCGATTCAAATCGATACTGTTATAATCGCTTGGCTTAAATACAGTTTTCGATTAATTGGCTGAGCCGATGGATGTTCGTCCGAAGTGAATGAAATGACACAATCAGCTTTGTCAATTCAACGTAGCTCATATTCAAATGTATTCAGAAAATAAAAATCGGATCAAAGGCGGCGGCGGTAATGGTGGATAAAACACAGTCAATACGTCATCACGCTGGTTTTGCGAACGCATTTTAATAAACACGATGTGATATGATGTGATGGGTAGGGCAAGTCAAAAAACGGCATAAAAAGTGTTTCTCAGGAAATTTTTCGCGAGCAAACTCATAAAATTCAAATGTAAAACAATGGCACACGTTGTGATCAATTCACATCGTTTTCATTCAGTTGGCGAGTCCGTTGGACTTGAAATATAAATGTATCCATCCAGCTCTTTATTCAAAAGCGTAAATTCTTTTGCATACATTTTTTCGTTCGTTCTTCTTTTGTGGTTCCTTGTCTTTTCTTCGCTTTCAAAATGAGCGAACCAAATTAATGCTACCGTGCCGTGTGGTGACCGTTTCAAAGCATGAAAGTTCAATGAATTCTAGCAAACACTAGTGTGGCATCACTCCTTTTTCAAACAGAAAAATCAAGAAATGCTGCATTAGTCTTTACCGAAACAAAAATCTCCAAACAGAACGAATGAAAACAAACAGAATTGGTAAGAAGAAATGTTCTAAGTGTGTGTGTGTGTGTGTGTATGAGCGACTGTGTCTCTAAATATGTCGCTCTTTGATCGTTTGATTAACATTCAAGACACGAAGATAACGAGCAAACAGACGACATTTAAAGCAGATAAGGAATAAATGGTAATAACCCGCGCGCATTCGGTTCATTCGACAGCGCGACCGGGGCCAGAGTGTATGTTGATTGTGTTTCTCTTTCATTTCATTTCACATTATGTTTGGGTTTTTGAAGAATCCACGGGAGAAACACAGAAAAAAAAATTAAATGCGATAAAAAATAGAATAAATAAAACAAAAATGAAATACACTTACATCGACAACATCAGAAGACTCAGAAGTAAGTCGTTGTTTGACCGGTATGCACAAAAACTCCAGATTGATGTATTTTATTTCGGTTGTTGTTGTTCGGTAATCCGTTCGCAGTTGAAAAGCGGTTCGGGTAATACGTTTTTTTTCTTTTTCGGGTATTGTTGTTTTGGCGTGTTTCTTTCTCTCTTTCGCGTTTATGTTTATTTATATGATTCGCCGTAACCGCGTTGCACATACAACACACTATTCAATACACACACACATCTGAACAGAAAAAAATAAATACAGTACGATCGTTGTATGTTCAATCACTTTTAGAATTCTGTCAATGTCTTTTTATTGCTTTCAATAAGCATGTATTATTTGTTTTTATACGCTATTGATATTCACTCGATGAATTGGCTGCACGTAGCTCGGAACACCGTTGACTCGAAATTCACCAAATCTCTAACGAATCTATAGGAGAAAAGAGAAAAAATTGTGTGTGATTAAACACATGAAAATACATGTGAATGACACTAAATTGGCCATAATTCCATAGAAATGCCTTCTAGCTCTTTGATAATTTAAAACACGCATCAAGCACAACCACATATTGCATCTGTTTTATCGCTGATGTTATTAAAAATTCAAATCGATCGATGTTTGAAGGAATTTTCTGGTTTTATGAAATTCCCAAGCAGATGATGTCGCCGTTTGGTTGAGGCAATCATTTTTAAAATTACGAAAAAAAATTCCCATTCAATCAAGGCTCAATGGTGTTCATACATTGAAACCAAAAACCGGAGAGTTTGTAATCAATTCCAAGAGACTAATATTGAGAAAATGCGTCACAAGCTCATTTGTATCGGTGAATTTTGTCACATTGGGAAATTGACTATGTGCTCGGCGGCGTTGACTCATAATTAATGTTAACATAACTATCAATATACCACATGACCCATGCACACATATCTCGCTGTAAATGTGTTTGACATTTATTTGATGTTAGTGAAAAGACACATTGCCGTGCTTGGTCGTTATGTGCGCGTCGTTCGTCTTACTGCATATAAGTGCAATTCATTTGTAGATTTTTACTTGCTTAATTGGCGTTTAGTTTTTGAAGTTTGATTCTGAGTGGCTGTTGCCGTTGCGCTGCCACGACAAACCGTTCTAAATGAATGCAACAAATTAAACGATTTCTCTGTATTTTTACAACATGGAAATGCGAAATGAAGGAGAGCGGTAAGTGGGAGAGCGTACAATTGCCTGTGGCGAACATGTTGAGTGCCACATCTCTCTGGTGGAAGCTGAAGTAGGTATTTTTTTTCACTCGGTCGTTTGTGTATGTATGTATGGTTTTTTTTCTTCTTCTTCGTTTGTTTTTGAGAAATGTGATTTTTTGTTTTTGCGCCTCGTTTTGAATGTGATTCGTTAGAAAACTGTTAATTAGGAAGTAGAATAATTGTGTGCGTGAGAGAGAGAGAAATCGAATACACACATTGCACATGCGACACGAGAAAAACTTTTTGCAGCAGCAGCAACAGCAACAACAACAGCATTAGCAGCTGCCGCCCACAGCTTTACGCATACCTAAGGATAGAATGTGCCGTCGAACGCAAACATGTGTGAATCGATCATCTCTGATGCCATTGAAATACAATATCTCTTGTTGTGTAGCTCGAAATTGCTGGCATCTTCTACATCTTAACATTGCTTATTCTCTGTGTTCCTTTTCTTCCGTTTGAAACGAATCTATTCTCTTTTTGGAGGTAAAAAACAGAGGCGAAAACAAAATCAAAACGATTGTTGAATCGAGACAGAGCACTATTGGCCATCGATCGATCCACATGCCGAAAAAAAACGAGGAACAAAAAGAAACCATTTACGCTCGTTAATTTTTTTTCCTTTGCTCGTATAGCTTAAAAAACACGAACATGCAATCTCAGTGTTGTTGATTTTTGTTCGCATTCTAAAGAATGCATGCACATTGCAGAAACGGTTTAGGCACAAAACGGAGTATCGATAATAATATACAGTATACACACAGACACATATATGTAGTAGTTATAATATCAATTGGAATGCGTCGTTATGAATTTTAAAGGCGACATGAACGAACCGGCCAATGCACGATATCGAAGCAACGGACGAACAAAACAAAATTGAATGGGTTTTGTTGAATGAAATCGCACAGAACGTGCATTCGACATGTATATTGTCGATAAAATGACGAAGACGATGACGACGATTCACTCACTCACTCATCGAAAGACACACATACTTGATTCAACAGAATTTAAATGAGCACATCGCCACTATTCAACGATATTTACTTCTAGTAGCCATTCATTCAACAGCAGAAAATCGAAACAAATAGCGAACAAGTGAAGAAATATCAACATGGAAAAAAATGAATAAAAATTTAAAACAAAAGAAGTCAGTGCATGCATGCTGTTACTGTTGCCGCGATGGCGACAGCAATGGTATGTGTTCAGCCCAGGCAATTGACCGAATGAGCAAAAAACGCAACACGTTGCTTTGATTCCATTTCCACATCGCACATATATTCGCACCCAACACACCATTTTAGAAGCCACTTTTTCAGAACATTTACACCACATATAGAATATGAATATCCGAATTAGATCTTCACTGTTGTTTGTTTTTTTATTCGCTGTTTGTTGTGTCAAGTGTCCTATTGTTATTGACTGACCAGCGTTGCGTTTACGCATTACAGACTTTTGTTGTTTTAGAGGTTGAATTAACGTTTTTTTTTCTCTTCTCTCGGTTATGGTTGCTGTTATTGTTTTCACAGAAACACACACACAAAATAGAATCATACCACATACAATTAAATTCAATACAAAATTCTTATTTCATTCGCATGGTACTGTATACACACCTTGAATTGTATTCACATGAATAATCACCGCGCGCGATAAGCTAACTCTTGTTTTTTTTCGCTTGTTTTTAAATCGCGTTGCTGCTGATTTTGTTTCTCTTTGCAATCGCTTCACTGTTTGTAGCGTATTTGTTTTGCATCAAATGCAATCCGTAATGTGTATATATTCTCACGCACTCAACGATTATCTCTAGTTTAAACTGAATCGCATTGTTTATCCCAAATTCGTTCGAAAAGAATTTTTTTCCGTTGCTCTTGCATACACGCTATGAAAAATTATGAACACTTTCGCAAAATATTAAAAAAAAAAATGTTTCGTTTTGTTTATTTAAAAATTTTGACTTTTATATGAATTGTGCATTGCACTCATGTTTTTTTTTGAAAATCTACACTTTGGCACGTCTTTCGAACTCTTTAGTTCTTTCGAACCGTAATCCAACTGATAATTTTTTTTGTTGACTCACAAACTGGGCGAATTTATCACTTTACACAAGAAATAACTTTCTTTTTTCTTTTAAACCGGAAAAAATTCTGACTGTAATCAGTTTGAACGCAACACTCGAAGTATACACAGAGAATGAAGAAAAACGATGAAAAACATGCAGTAACACATACACGTCTTGTCGCTTTAAACCGCAATCACTGAATGTTTCTAGTTAGTCGCGCGTTCAAAACATACATTTTTGGAAAACTAATACGAAGACCACTTCATTTCACTACTACGACACGCACGCACACACCATACAACTTGGTTGCACTACACACAGGTTGTGCCTATGCTTAAGCGTTGTGTAAAAGTCAGTGGTTAGTGCTGTGCTTGTTGGAATGAATATATGTGTGTATAGAGCGGTTTCATTGTTTCGCCGTATAGTTATGTATATACGTTGAGTGTGCGGCGGCCAAAGTAAGAGAAAAGACAACAACGATTGCTGAACAAGACAAAAGCATTTCATCTGTATACCACATTCACTCACAGCCGAACTGAGTGTGGTGTGAGTTTTGGGAATACACACTTCAACCGAACTGGAAAGCAATGAGAATCGTAGAATGAGAGAATTTTGTTGTTTTTTTTCCGACTCAGTCGTCTCATGCTTGCACTATTCCACTTCACCAGCATATACGTATGCATACATGTATGTTAAATGTGATTGATGGAACGGCGTGGAATGAAGTTTGCATGTATGCTCAATCGGCAATTCATTGTTTTGATTCAACATGCTTCCATGTGCTACGTATACGTAATTTCTTGTTTACAAACTGTTTTCGAGCCGATGCCAAATGTATTCCGCTTTGTAAGTATCTCGATCGCTTCGAGTGCGGTGCGTTCAACGATTCGATGGTACTAGATTTTTGTGTGCAGATCTCGACTTAGTCGACTTTTTACAATATTTTTTCAAAGTGATTTTTGATACTTCAAGCATAAAAACTCTTTAGATACTGATACTTTAATCTTTTAATTTGTGTTTTTCTTCAATTATTCTTGTTTCATTTTTCTTCTTTTTTCAGATCTTCCGATCATTTACCACGATCGCTAAACAGAATCCATATTTCAGTACTAAAGCCGTCTAATTGCTGTGACAGAATGGTTTTTATACCACCATCGACATTAAGACAACAAAAACAACAACAAAATTTTTGATATAAACAAATTCCTCAGCGAATGCCACGGCAAGTGTACAAACCAATTATAATTTGGATGTATTGACAAATGCCGCAAACCGAGTGTGCATGTAAAAAGCAACGAAAATATATTGAAATACAAGGAAAATTCAGTGATTGCGCAGAATGTCGTTGCATTTTATATGCTTGACGGCAACAGGTGGTGTTCCGATTTTTACACGTAAGAAAGGAGACTGTGATACGGTGAGTTTTTTTCTCAGTAATACAATTATTGAATTCGATTTTGAGCAATTTTCTTGTATTTTTAGCTTCCATTTTCGACGGTGGGTTCGTTGAATGGAGTGCATATGTTTTGCAAGTCGCGGGGCGCTCAACTGAATAGCACTTATTTGGAAGATGACACCGTTGTTGTGTGGAAAGATTTCGAAAATTGCTTCACTATGATTGGCATCGGAAGAGGCTATACCGAAAAAGTGATTCGTGATTTTTTGGATATCGTTTTCAATGCAACCATTTTTTCAATTGGCCTAAATGAAGTGAAACACAACAAAAATCCCGAGCAATTAAAACGAGAGCTAAAAGTATGTTTTTGTTTCGAAAATAGTTGGCTTTTCTCTTTGGAATATTTTTTGGCATATTTCTCACATTCATTGCAATTATCTCAAGTAATCTCTTTCTATTTCAGCAAAAATGCTATCCAATCGTTGATAAAATAATAGAAAACATCGACTCGGACTTATTGAAACTAACCGATTGTATCATTCCAAGCGGTGGAACAGAGATATTGGCTCGATTGAATGAGTTTTCCGATCAAGTTGGCTCACCATTTTGCTGTGTGGTGATGTCTCGTCAAAAAGTAGTTGCCGGTACCGAAGGCTGGTGGGATTTGAATGTGATTGATCGCAAATTGCTCATAACCATTTTGAGCGTATCAAATTCCGTTCAAGTCGATGTACCTGTTTACCTACCCAAGAAATCTCCAACGATCGCATACCGTTTTGTGTGCATTCCCATATTTCAAATGATCAGTGTCTGTGTTGTTTGCGGTGCAGAGCCACAGTTTTCCGATGCCGCAAGTTTAGTACAGCATATTTGGCGAAATGATTTGGAATTGCTGCGTAATGCAAAGCTTTGCTATCCACGAAATTTTTCCACAAACTTGCCGCAATTCGATCCAAGTATTTTGGGTATTTTACTGGTAAATCGAACGCATTCGAAGTACGTGATGTCACGTAATTTACAGCCAGCCGTGGGCAATAAGCGAGTGATTAACACCGGCGGTCATCATCGTTTGGATATTTTGAGGTCATTCTTCCATCAAGCGGTCGACATCATTGACACGTTTCTATGTGACGAAAGCAGTTCTGCGTTGGCTCCTCAAACAAGTCCCTGCAAAGCGCTTGAGTCGTATTGGACGCTTGAATATCATAAATGTCATTCATTCGTGTCTGGTGACAATCTTATCTGCATTTTGTTTCCATCCTCGATCCCAGTGCATACAATGAGGTAAGAAAAATACCAAGTTTTTGCAATGCTTTTGAGTTTATTCATTGTTTTTATTTTGTCTTTTTTTAGGCTCATAACACATAGAACATTAAACATAATTTTATCCGAAAAGGACATCGCATGGTAGCCAATCGACCACCGTTCAATATATAAATTATCAGTTTTTTTTAGGGTAACGACCCATGGACAAATGTCCAATGGGAAATTCTCATTTTCGTTAGTCATTTAATTTTTGTTGATTTCAAACTTCTTCGGAACAATGTTTTGCCAGTTCGAGTAAATCTTTAGACACCATTTATTTTTTGGCCAAATCACAAACATTCACACATTTTTGGTTCAACTAAATCCGATGGAAAAGAATTATTGTCAAAGTTTTACACGTTATTTACACGTTCATTTTGATTTTATTGTCATTTTTTTTAAATAAAATTTTATATTGTCTATGTTCAGATTTTTTGTCAACTAAAAAATCGTTGAAACATGATTACTCGCAGTGTTTATTGCAACGAAACACAATGGCAAAATGTTAATATAATTGAACAAATATTTTTCTAAAAAAAAGAAACATTTGCTGATAAATTCAACTTTAACTGAACAATTATTCGGTAAATTTGATTTAACATTTCTTCTTAAATTATAATTAAGGGCGGTGAAAACGAGGGAAAAAAATTCGTTAAGAAAACTAAAACTATTTCACACGTTCACTTAATCACAAAAAAATGTGCAATTGAAGAAGAAAAAAATACTCGTTGAAAATGTGTAAAATTATTTACATGAAATTAGATGAAAATTCATTATACAATAAAAATATCAACTAATGATTTTTAAATTAAATCGAAAATAAAATCGAGCTATCAATTTAAATGTTAGGATAAAAACCAAGTTCTATCACAATTGAAATGAATTTTGCTTGAACAAATCGAAATCGGCGGAATTGAATTTAAACTATTAACAAAGGTAACATAGGATAGAGTGTAATGTAAAATACGCCTCTTTATATGGCTCTCCATGCAGAGAGTACTTGAAAAAAGGATGTTGTCTGCTATTCTCTTTTGTAAAAATGTTTTAAACATCATTCTGGTAATATTATAAGCATTTAAAATGAGTTTATGTACGGCATAAAACTCTTCAGAAATGATCCATTGTTTTACCAAAGCCAAATTGTTTTCTTTCTGAATGATTATGTCACTTAAACTAAAAACTTGGTCGTATGAAGGGGAATGAAAGTATTTCACATATATAAGAATGGTTTCAAGCACCGAAAATACATCAACTCTGTGAGAGATCAAATGGAAGGTATTTTTTTTAACGAGCACAGAATGCTATCAATGGAAAACTACTGTAATAACCATTCTTTCGTTATCTCTTTTGCACACCATTTCTTCGCTCCGCTCGGAACGGAAATTTCCGTGCAAATGTCATGGTTCAAGTGTCATTTTGCAACTTTTATTGCCATCAATAAAATACTGGGATAGACTCTTCTCTTGACCTTTTTGAGCTGAAAACTATCCACTGCATTCGTTGTCCAAAAAAAAAATTCCATTGTAATCAACAGAGGTATCTGTGTATCTCATTGTCATATTTTACGTTGTTGCTTGTGGTGTTGGATTCAGCAAAGCCATTATGCTTGCATACGATCCAAAGAAGAAACCGAGAATGCCAAATATCATAATGGCCAAATCTTTCCATAGCCTCCAATAGTATCGACCCATTCGTTCTGGACCGAATGTTACAATTTCGATTAACGGTGGGAAAATCAACGCAAGCGTTGATGAGCTCAACGCGCCAACTAATGAAATGATTGGACCAAGATTTGGAACCAAAGCTGCCAGGATAACTAAATATTGGAGAAACAATTAGTGTTTTAGAATGAGTTTTCGCTCAATGAGAAGAGAGAGAAATTGTTGAAGAAAATGAACTCACATGTGATAATAATCAAGCCGATACGTAGACCAGAGTCACTGAGATTCTGTGCATATTCACCCGTGAATAAATTTCGAACCCATGGACCCATTATGTTCATCGGAACATAGAACTGCAGACCGTACGACAAGAATATCGCTAGCGCCATCATCAATCGCACCGATTGAGCCAAACTGTTGGAGATAAACATGTTTTCCATTAAAATCAACCATTAACTTGAAAAAATGTTACTGGTTACTGGTTATAAATGTTACGCTGTTACTGGTTACTTACACAGCATTCGAATCTAAATTCAATGTAATAGTGGCGGCAACTTTGTCTCCATACTTTAAATAGCCGAAAAATCCAACAGCAGTGTACAATGATGCTACGATTACCATGCCCGTATTCAAAACACCAGTTAAACCGCCAAAATCTTGTGGCGTTTTCATATTGTTTTCTAATGGAAGCACAACACCAATCCCTTCAAATGCATAAATAGCAGTGCCAAAGTACAGCGGTAATTGTTCCCACGACGAAAACCCATTGACTGAGTCCGTTTTTGGAAGATCTTGCAACATGTAATGGAATGTAATCGAAATACCTGGAAGAAATGTGTCATTAGCACTTGAACATAGTGATAGATATATTTATTTAGTATTTATTTCACCGTCTAATCACAGACTGAATAATAATAAGATTGTGGTATTTCTGCCAACTCACCAGTTACAGTTAAAATGGATGCAAAAAGTGAAACCGGCGTCAAATACTTGAGGTTCTTCAAAAAGTTTAACATAATCATTGGGATTAACAGTAACAGCAAATACAGCCGAATATCAAGTTTAATAAAGTAATGTGCGACGACCTCTTGCAGATTAACCGCCACAAACACAAAGTATACGCAACAGAAACCGAGTTGTGTTATGCACAGAAACAGATTAATGGTTTGTCTGTGGATAGAAAAGGAGAGTTAGCATGATCACAATTTTAAATGTTTCGCAATATTTACCTTGCTAAATTGGAAAATCTCCGCAATCCTTGTGGTCCGGTTTCGAATGCATTATAACACACTTCGGCGAAATTCATTGAAGGTACTTGCAGCCTGCGGCACAGCTCATGCGAGCAGCCGACTAACATGTGCATGCAATGTGTGCATATGATGCCCAACAGCATCGTCCCAAACAAACCCACGTATAAGCCGGCATTTTTGAAAGCGTCAGGCATCGCCAATATGCCAGTGCCAATATTTCCTGTTGAAAATTTTCAAAATTTTCATTTTTTCATTGTTTTTGTTTTTAATTTGATAAAACTTTGTGCTCCATCTATGATCGTCTACTGGCTTAAATTCTTACACAGAGAAAGCAAATACCTTTGAGCAAATGAATCATTGTGTCAACATTCGATGTCGGATGATCCAACTTCCGATGCATTGACGGGTCATAATGTTGCAACGAATCGTTTGATCCATACGATGAACCCTCTGAACCTATAACGAAACCAATAGAAATTTCGATGAAAAATGTTCAAAAATAAAAATCAAATTTTCTGTAACATAAATACGGAATGGGTTGGAAAATACCAATTTACCTTCATCTCCGCTCTTAACATCCACCAATACTGAATCGGGTGAACTTCGCAAATCCGGTCTCGGTCTCGCGCTTTTTCCCTGCACTTCGGCATCCATAAGCAATGGCCGTCGCTCCGGATTCATTTTGTTTAGCTGCAATAATGAAAATATCATTAGATTTCGCATCAAACCGAGTTGACAGTGAGTAATGACGAGGAAAAAGGCAACTCGAAAATGCACTCCATGCAAATTCGAATCACATAATTCCAAGTAAAGTTTTTATTTGTTGATAAAACTGCACAATTGGCATAAACACAGAAAAATGACCGCTGTGTCATGGCATTTTCGTTATTATTCATCACTATTTGCGATATTGCAGTGTTTTCAAAGGAATTTCGCGTTGAAAACGATTAAAACGTGATTCAAGCGTCCACAGATCGACCGATGAAAATGGGAGCAACCGTTGATAATAATCGTATTTATGTTGCGACCGTATCCCATTCCATTTTTCGTTTGCCGTTCAGTTTACGAATGCGTTTTTTTTTCATTTTCAGCAATATGACTAATTTTATCTTGACTTTTTTTCTTGCACTCGTTCCGTTCATTCGACTGTGCGATATTGCATTGCGTCGTACTGCACCGAATGCACCGAAGCTGAATGGAAAATTTTCGAGACATTCGGTCGGCATATGCGATATGACAATCAGGTCATTCAAAGAAATGACATGACAATGCTTGGACTATTTGTAACGATAAGAAAACGGCACGAAAGAAAAAAAAAACGAATATTTATGTGAACTTTCATTGAACGATAATCAAAATTGAAATGCATAGGATGAACGCGTGCGTATCGAGTCAATAATAAAATTCATGTGCATTATTAAATCAGAAATGTTAGCGCTTGTTATCAAACCGGCGAGTCGGCTGATATTTTATTGTTTTGCTATGTTGTTTCGTTGCACGATTTAGTACGATTTAGACGCCTCGTCGTCTTGGAAATTTCCGCAAAGCAACACCGAACAAAAAAAAACGTTTCACGATATATCACATCATTTTGATTTAGAAAAAATTACCTTTGTGAAATAGATTTTAAACATTTTGGTAGTTTTGAAGTGAAGATTGAAAGAAAACTATGAATTCAAATGATTTTTGATAGAATTCTTGAAACTTTTCGCTATTTGAGATTCCACCAATTCAAAGAAACTTCACTTGGAGTGAAAATTGAAGATCTTCGTTTAAAAATTCAGGCCAAATATTCGTTAAAAATAGAAGTTTTTCAAACTTCTGATTGAATTCGATCGATCGATCAGTTCGGTGTTCGAACGTTGACTGAACTGAATGCCAATCGATTGTGCGACTTAACAACAATTTCAGATCCTCGATGAACTCATCTTCGTTTTATTTGCATACATGTCTATCCGCAGTAGAGATAATTTCGTACGTTTTGTGTGCGTTTTCACTTTCTTTTGTTGCTTTTATTAAGGGACGGATTTAAAGCACACAACAAACCGATCATATTCAGTGCGTATGTGTGTGTGTGTATGTGTGCGACAAAGTGCATTTATCTATTACGGAAAACTTCTCGAAGGAGGTGTGGCTATTGCACTAAAGATACAAAATTTTCCATAGTTTTGTGCTGTTGAACGGTTTACTAAACACAGTTCCCTTTTCCCTTCATCTTGACACGATTATCTGTTTTGTTCTGTCCTTGTCCAATTATTTATTAATGACATTAAATATTTTATGTTATACAATATGTTATACAACATGTGCCGAGAAATTGAGATAACGCGATACCGAATTGAGTTTTTTACGCCTTGAGATAACAGCTGAAATTTGAACGACCGAAAAAAAAGTTGTGAATTAAACATATGATTTGTAGCATGCGATTTCATTTTAACCAGAAATAAATGACATTGTGTTTGCCAGCAGAATAAAAACCGACGAATATCTCGTATTTATTTTTTATCATTTTTTTTCACATTCAATTGGAATATTCTATCATTTTTGAGCGAACAAACACCGCCTTGTACGACCTTTAACGGAAATATTAATTGAAATGAATAATATCAAAATCAATGAGAATCAACACAATAAAAAAGAATAAAAGCAAAACACGGAAAACGGAAAATGAAGCTCAATCGATATGTCGATCAACAAGTAACGTCGAACACTGTCGGCATTGAACTTGATCCAAAAAAAAATGTCACATCGTTAGCGTAATGCAATTTGTCAGTATAGAACAAATATGGATCATGATTTAGTTGACATTATTGAAAGTGATTGGTTGTGTTTGTTTGTGTGTGTTTTGCAAATAGTGCATGGCAGAGAGCAAGTGTGTGCAATGAAAGAAAAATTAACAAAAGTGTAAAATAAAATTAATAAAAGTAAGAAGAAGAAAAAATTATACATACCTTTATAAAAACCGAATCAAATTAAAAAGTTAATGAGTGTAAAAAAGTAGTAGTTGCAAAAGTGGTATAGTAACGTGGTAGCCCGATAGAATTGTACTATTCAAGTGTGTATCACCTACGATTTCAAAGCTTTTATTCGATTTTGAACTTGATTTTTGTGTGAGGAGGCGTTTAAACTTAATCAATATGGCAAGTTTCCTAGTGTCCGACGAACTATCAACATCGGACAAACATTAATTTTGACGATATTTATCATCCACACAGCCAGAGTGAGTGGGCCTCTTTCAATTACTAGAATTAGAACGACAAAATTGTTGAAAATGAAAATAAATCAATAAAATAATCAAATAAACCAAAATTATAGAAGAAATGAGTATGCAAATTCAAAGCGACAAAAATGTAAATAAAATCAATGTTGCGGAAACGGCCGCAGAAGAAATATATGAAAAATCAAAACCGTTACATTCGATTTGGAGAATCAAAACAAAAAGCAACAATAAAAATGATAAACATAAGCAGTTGAGTGGCTTTGTTGGTGTGACACACAAAGATGTGCGTACGATGATTCATGTCTGCAGCCAGCTTATGGAAATTTCCATACTCTAATATAAAAATGATCTTTGTACATTTGGAAATGAAATCGGATGAAATTCAAACCATACTAGAGAGTAATGTTTGCTGAGAAACTAACCGAATGACAAATGATAAAACAGTTAAAAACACACTTCTTATGCAACAAATTAGTGGTCACATGCAGTAAACAGTGTAATTTAGCGTTGATTCTAGGAAAATATCACAGTTTACATAATTGCCTGCAACCCATTTCTACTCTAATTTACATTGAATCAAGTGTCAATTCCTTCGCTGACGTCTCCAATAATCACAAATTCAATGGAATATTTTCCATCACCGTTCGAACAAGTGAGACATATGTTAGTAAATTAAATATTTGTAGGGAACAAAACACTCATTGCATGTGCAGGCTTGCCATTCGTTTTGAAGAAAAATTTAGTCGAAATAGTTGAAGCGGAAAAAAGTATTTAAAATTTAGTTGAAATAGTTGCCTTTTTTATAAAAAAAAGCAAAGATAGTTAAAATTTGTTTTAAAAAAAATAGATATAGTCGAAATTCTTACCTCAATAATAAACTGAAATTACAAGCCTAAAAATATCGCTGTGACGGGCAAAAATTTTACTTATTATAAATTTTTGATTATCGATTCTGGGCTGAACGAATAAGTTGTTTTTTCGCTCATTGCTGCAAGACAACTGAGCTCAATCAAATGATATTTCATGGATATTCTTGAATATCGAACCGTTATGTGAATATACATTGGGCTAGACATTGGGTTTCCAAGAAATCCATAAATATTTATTTATTGTTATAACAATTCGATCAAATTTTGCCATTGCTGTGCTATCAGTAAATCCATTTTGTATATATACATCCATTTTTTAAACAAAACATTAACATATGATAAGAATAAATATTAAACAAATAATCCAATCTTTGCTTCGTTTGCTAATGGCTCATTATCTCTTATATTGATTACTTTGCGTTTCGATCGGTTTCTATACTGTAATTTCTTTTGTTTTTGAATTGAAAAAAAAATAGTAGGAAATGGCGAAAAATAGTCAGATTTTGGGTCAAAAAGTCGAAAATAGCTGCGATTTAAAAAAATAGTTGAAAATAGTCGAAATGGTCGCCTGTGGCAAGCCTGCATGTGAACTAATAAGCGAATAAATATCTTTTGTTAGTGCGTCATACAAAAAAAAAACCATCACCATAAGTAAAGTGTCAAGCGAAATGTGATACCAGCATTTCTGTCCATTCAGCATATGTAATTGACTATGCACCTAATTATCCTATGTGGGAAAATAATGAATGAAATGGAATGGTGAACTTACTGCTTGCAGCTCGGTCGAATTACTGTTTAGAATATTCAGTTCCGTCATATTGTGTTTGGAGCAATTTTCGGGGCGATTCAGTAATAAAATAGAAGAATATGTTGAATATTTATGCGTGTAATCTTGATACGTTTTTTTGGTTCAAGAGCGAAAAGAATATCGAGTGACAAATTGCGCAAAATTTCTACGGTCTACGCAACACGAGTGAGAAAGGCTCGCACGCGTCAAAATTTAATCGAACGTAACAAAGGAATACAAAGCTGTTGCGTATGTGTGCAATGAACATGAAAGTGCAAACACTAAAAACGGTGCTGAACAATTCGATTGGCCTTCGTTGAAGTTCATGAATCATTCAAATAGTATGCGATTTATTGCATCAAAATAGGTGTCTGACTTCAATATAAATAAGCAATCAAACAAAAGTCGTTCATTTATTCACAGATTTCAATCGGTATTCACTGGAAACTTATAAACAATGAAACGTTCTTCGAACATTTTAAAGAAAAAGTTCATTAAATTGTCTTATTTTGATTTCACGTGCTAAACGATAAAATAAATAGGTCACTTGGATGCGTTCACACTCTTGTTTAATTCACAAATTGTTGAGAAAAAGAAAAACAAAATTGTGCACATTCAATTCACGTCATACTATTTGTTGTCGTATGTCATTATTATTTTTGTTTCATTTTCATTCGTTTGTTCGTTCGTCGTCATTTATTGTGCAAAGTTTGTGGTTATCAAAGAAAACAGCTGATTTATTGGCAAAATAAGTTGACAGATTAAACTACATGCGTGCGTCCATACAAACAAAAAATCGAGAAAAAAAAAACAAATTTAAACCAAAAATTTGTCGAAATCAATGAATAAAACTTGAACTCTTTTTATCCACACCAGTCTCAAAAAAGAAATGTTGTGTGAATGTTGTATCACCGTATAAATACAACTAAGTTCTAAACGTGTAATAGGAAACAACCAAATGTCTTACTGTTGACAGTGAATCGATTCCAATACATATGCATATGTTTTGCTGGAAGTGACAGCACACACAAACACACGACACGACCGCCATCTACATATTCAACAACTGACTAAGAGATCGGTTAAATAATTACACTCGTGCTCCGAATTCAATTCACGTAAATCCCCGCATGGGTATTCATTGTTTATCTTTCATTCTTAACACTTCAACAAGCAATGGGCGAGAGAACGAAAAAAAAAAACGTTTATCAACCATTAGAGAAACTAGAAACTGGGGAGTGTTTGTGTGAACAGAGAAAGTGGTTCTTGCGACATCAGCGAGAGTATATATAGCCATAGTCATATCGCAGCCATTCATTTCAAATATTTTCGGTGTCTAGTTCACATTGAACGTCCACATAGATAGAACGCACAATGCGTGTACATCAGATTGTAATTCTGTTAGTTTTGGCCTATTTTTCTACAGGCGTCATGAGCAAGGGGAGTAAGAAAGTGGCTGGCCTGGTGATTTTCCGTCGTATCAAAGTAGTGTAAATATGTCTATTCAATCAACACATAGATGCCAGAGGG